>NC_079164.1:89690419-89990419 GCF_947568905.1 Ostrea edulis | reverse complement strand
GTATAGATGTAGATTACAGACTAGGTTATAGATATACGTGTACTTTATGTTAGCTATTTTCAATTCAACTTACAATATATTGTATTGTTTATTGACAGAAATATGTATGTTAATGTTTACGTTGGTATCTTACATTGTGATTTCAACATGTGAAATGTTTTTTCAGACAATCGTACATGTTGTCAACTGTCTCATATTTGTTAAAACAAAAGATAATATTTAACTGTAATTGTCTTTTACTGTCAAATTATTTTCAACTTTCTGACATTAATAAAAGTGTATAATTTAAGATATATGATCAAAGTCATTAACATTGACCAATAAACATTTTTCAACAGTCTGTGGTTATTGTTAATGTGTACCAGGGAGGAATGAGGAGGCATAAATACTACTATGTTGTAAAAAATAATTCATACACGTTTGAAAATTGTCTTCACCCACCATATACTAAAAAGAAAAACTATTGATGCTCAATTATTTATAATCCCGTGGGGATCCGGGTTGGAATAGGTCCTCAGTACCCCCTTGCTTGTCGTAAGAGGCAACTAAATGGGGCAGAACTTCGGATGAGACCGCATAAACCGAGATCTCGTGTCACAGCAGGTGTGACACGATAAAGATCCCTCCTTGCTCAATGGCCATAAGCGCCGAGCATAAGCCTAAATCTTGCAGCCCTTCACCGACAGTGGTGACGTCTCCATATGAGTGAAATATTCTCGAGCAGGACGTTAAACAATATACAATCAATCAATTATTTATAATTTTAAAAATATTGTAAAGGGTATTAACTCCTATGCTGGTATTCCCTCTACTGTATGTCTTTTATACATGATTTCCCAAATATCCACAATTAATTTATACGAATTTATGAATTAGCACTTATTTTAAACTGAGGACATGTAAAATTTGTCATTTCAACAAGTTTTTATCTATTTGAATTATTCTGCATAACAAAAGTGTGTGGATTTTCTTATGTTAACATATACTTCTGTTTTGGTATGTCGGACATCTTTAAAAATGTGGCAATATACACATTTTCGTTCGTCATTAATTAAATTTACCTACATTGAGTGGAAATGAATACATTTTTTCCACTTTCAACCATTCATATTGATAAGTCACATTACGAACGATCAACCTAAAAAGTTTCTTAAAAACTTTAACGTTACCAACGTCACCAAAGGGGTGTCCGTGGCCGAATGGTTAGAGTATCGCGCTCAAAATCACACGGCCTTTCACCTCTGACCACAAAAATCGAGGTCCCGTGTCACAGCATTTGTGGCACGATAAAGATCCCTCTCTGCTCAATGGCCATAAGCGCCGAGAATAGGCCTAAATCTTGCAGTCCTTCACCGGCATACGAGTGAAACATTTTCCAGCGGCACCTTAATCAATATTCAATAATCACTACCTCCAGGTTACGAAGTAAACCCTCTACCACTGCGCTACAGTGACTACTGAAGTGAGGAGGCATGAATGTAACCAGCGACACGAGCAATGCGAAATTATCAAAATTTTAGGACGACCTTTCACTTATTCAGGACGACAAATTCTGGTATACCTTTGGTGTATCCAGGGGTCCGTGTTTAACCAACTATCTATTTTGTATTGCTTATAGGAGTTATGAGATTGATCACTGTTTATTATCTTCACCTTTCATTATTTACATAGAAATAAAAACTAAATAAATGAATAAAAACCAATCGCAAACTACTTTGAAACACTAAAACTAAGTTCCGTTTTGAATCCCGTTCAGACAGACGATTTTATATTGCTCGATATTTTCAATATGTAGACGTTCCGTTATATATATATATATATATATATATATATATATATATATATATGGACAGACAGATCAGTGACAGACATTCTGATAGGAATTTGTTCATGTCTTACTAATTTCTCTTTATGCAAGTATTTTTGGTGTAAATTTATGTCTTGCCATTAAATTTGCACAGGCCAGTATTTGACTGCTGTGCATATCTTGTCACCACAGAGTCGTCCACTGCTGCTGCATACTATCGTCAACTTCCCATATTTATGTAGCAATATTCCATTATCACCTGCATATGGTGTTTATATCTCTCAACTGATTCGATACAGCAAGAACTTGATCTGCGTATGGTCAGTTTTTAAATCAAGGCAAGCTTTTCACAAACAAGTTGATGGTACAGGGGTTTCAACAATCTCGATTAAAGTCAGCATTTCGCAAATTCTATGGTCGTTATAACGATCTAGTTTGCCAGTACAATCTACCATTGGGTCAAATGCTGTCTGAGGTGTTTCATACCGATTAACAATCCTTCTTGGCACATTGATTTGGAGTACGGATAACTCCGTTTACCTGATCGGGATATAGGGCTCATGTCGGGCGTGAACCGTCGACAGGGGATGCTTACTCCTCCTAGGCACCTGACCTCACCTCTGGTATGTCCAGAGGCTCGTGTTTGCTAAACTCTATTTTGTATTTTTCGTCGGCTTAAGGACTTTGCCATACAAAAACTCGGTTGCCTTTGTCCATGTACTCTTTTTTTTTTTTTTTAAAGCAGTTGGACAGAAGCTCAGTTAAATTGAGAGAAAATGGTCATACAGAAGCTAAGCACAGGTAGGCCTACAGCATATGCATCCTCATCATTTCACAAAACAGAAACTCGCATTTTTGGAATAAAAAACTGACCTTGTAACAACGTATAAATTGTGCTCCCAGTTCATACCAACTCGCCGATTTACTAAAATTTCAAAGATCGATATAATTGAACTATAGAATATTGCAATTTTCAACTTTAAAATGAATCATCGATAATGCTTTCAAAATTAATAGAATGAAGTAAAGTATAACGCTGTGCCCCCAGTTCCTAACCACGAAAACATATTTGCTTTAAAAATAAAGTATCATGATTTTTGCTTAGAGTCTGGTTATTTGTATTTATTATTTTGAAATGCACTCGTGACAATAGGTCTAGTTGTCAACGATGTAATATACATGTTATATCGAACTTTTTCTATTCCAAAAAATAAATCCTTGCAATTATTATAAAATTTACATCAATTACAGATGTTTAAAGGGATAAACTTACAAAATAATGTGAAGACAGTGACCCATGTAAACATTTCCTCGCAGTTGCCGATTTTATACTCGCTTTTCTCGTTGCATTCTTGAGTATTTACATCTCTATGTGTATGCACTGGTGGCTACACGGTTTGGATGTTACCTCATGTAAGACTCGGGATTGATGATTGACGTTTTCTGCCACACTCAACAATTTTTCAGTGGTGGAAGAGAGAACCCAGATACAATGTACCTGGGAAGAGACCACCGACCTTCCGAAAGTAAACTGGGAAACTTTCTCACTTGCCGGTGCGAGCGGGATTCGAACCCGCGCCGACAGAAGTGAGAGACCGTGTGATTTTGAGCGCAATGCAAAACTCGGGAACTTAGTCAACATTGAAATAAATGTTTTCCATATCACTATCAGGTGATTCAAGAGGGTCGTATGTGACATCACTGTAACACGTGACTACCTAACAAATTTGTGAGAGTTTTTGCAATCAGGGCTTAGATTAAAATCCGTATTGTGAATAATTAACGCAATATTTCGGCGACCTAACAATTAGAATGCATAAGAAAGACAAAATGCATTTAATTTTGTATACTTTGGAAACATGCGATGTGTCCTTAATCTTCAACAAATGTAAATAATAAACATCCTCCATCTATTTCGTACCATCATTTACCGTACGGGGGACGTGCAATGTTCTCTCTTGGGCATTTACTCCAATCACTTCAGAACATTGTCCAAAATTGCATGTTTTAGTGCCGACACTCTCCACACGACTTTTAACCCTAGCTGTTGAATTCCAGGAAATGGAAAAAATATTCGTGCGGTAAGTATGTCAAACGTACAATTAAACTTATTGACGCCAATATTTTATACATATACTCATGAAATTACTTCGCCTGAGCCAAAACACCACCCTCGTGCGTTTAAACTTTGATCTGCATTTTACTCGTGTGTTAGTAGTGTTTGTGGAATTTTAGGCCTAGGATCACGTTACATTTAACTTTAAATTAATGATTTCCTTCTTTCCTTATTAACCCATCCAATAAAATATATCCCTTTTCCCAAGAGTGATTTTAACTATTCGAAATAAATGTAAACTTATACAGTATCAATTTTGATGCACCAAATAAAATAGCACAGACGTGATGAAAGAAAACCCGAAGTAAATGGGTGTGTCACGTAATATTTTCATTATACTCTTATACTCCATTGCCAATAAAATAAAAATCTGAGTAGCACTGCTTTTATAGAATTTATCTGGTCACTAAATTAGTGATGGTAAAACTACATCTTTCGCAAATACAAGGCATTATATAAATTGTACCGAAGGGGATAATATCTTTGTTATTCAGGTATTGTACAGCAACACAAAGATTGAAACATGCTTATTGCGTTTGTTTTTCAATGAAATTCAGTAGAATGAAATTTCCTCTATTATGTCAGCACTATGCCTGTAAGGCTATGTACGTTACGTTCCTACTGTGTATATATCATTAAAATGCTTTAGCTTTTCTAAGCAGATAAAATACTGGTACACGTCAAAATTCTTATTCACGATAACTAGAATGACCGCTTTTCGAAGGTACATTTATATAAAAGGATGCTCATAGACTATTGATATACATCGCAATGTTCAAGTAAAATACATTCTCCATGATATGATTTAACTTCTAGGTTTTGAAAAAAAGAGATGGCTAATATATCTTTAAAATCCATTTATTTTGCAATATTCGGTGCTGATTTTCTTTTCATTTCTGCACAATATAACAGCACTAACTTTCATTCTAAATAAAGAGTAATCATATTATTACCATCACCATCACGTACATGTAGGAAGAAGCTGTAGAAGGGCGGACTCGATGTCCAGCTAATTACGCACATATTATAGGATACATAATATTGTGGTCATCAGTACCAGCTTTACAGAAATAGACGACATCGTTCTCATTGGTTTACAGTCTACTGCAATTTTGTTCCGATTTTAATGACCAACGAGTTTATTCTTGACAAAAACATGAATGAGCATAAAGAACTTGTAGTGCTCTCAACGTCTTGTTATCAAACAAACAACCAGTGGTGGATCCAAGTCTTTACGAAAGGGTAATTAACTTATTATGAAAAATTTATATTCGGAATTATATCTTAAAATTTTTAAAAATATAACATGATGTGTTTGGTAGCAACAAAAATGAGAGGTTTTGACATAAAAATCTACATACAATATATGAAAGATCTACTGTACATTTAAAAAAGGACAAACTACAAGATCAATGAAAGATCAAGATAACGAAGCAAAGATCAATCTCATAACTCCTATCAACAATATAAAATACAGTTGGACAAACACGGACCCCTGGATACACCAGAGGAGGGATCAGGTGCCAATATTTTGATCAGGTAAATAATTATCCGTAGTCAAAATCAGTGTGCCAAGAACGCTCTAACAATCTGTATGAAAGAATTCAAAGAGCATTCGACTCAATAGTAAGACCAGAAACTTTGTTACAAATAGAAAGCAATACACATATTTGAAATGAGAGCTTTATCATCTGTCATTTAAAAGATGTGAGCAAGGTTCGACATTTGGGTCAAGCTCAAAGGTCAAGTTTACAGGTCACAAGGAATATACATACAACATATGAAAGCGCTGTCTTGAATACTTCAGGAGATATTGTCTAAAAATTAAGTTTTCTTAAAAGTAGGACAGAATGCAAGGTCAAGGTAGCAAACTTTAGATTCAAAAAAGGTCTTGCAACATATGAAATTGATTGAATATTGTTTAACGTCCATAACGAGAATATTTACTCATATGGAGACGTAACCACTGCCGTTGACGGGCTGCAAAATTTAGGCCTGTGATCCGCGCTTATGGCCATTGAACAAGGAGGAATCTTTATCGCGCCATATCTGCTGTGAGGGACGTTAAATAATATTCAAGCATGCACCAAATCACAGCAATATAGGAATCTAAAATCTCTTATTTGCAAACAAAACACCTTTCTTATCATTCCGGGGAAATCACTAAAAATTGTTCTCTTGGGCATTTTGTTTTTGAACGTCAACTTTTGGGTTGTATTGGATAACTATATCTGTTTTTACACTATGTTCTCTGTTTTCAAATTTTACAGTATTTTGGTTTATATCAGGGGAGACCATTAGGCAACTTTCATTAGCAACATGTATGATATATTTCTGGGTGATCTCCCCTTTTTACGGTGTCATTTTTATTTTTACATTAACTTGTTTTATATCAGGGGAGATCACTACGCAATTTTAAGTAGTACCAATGTATATCATTCTGGGTGATCTCCCCTTTTTACATTGTCATCACAATAAATGAGAATTCACACAAGTAAAGTCTGTTTTACTGTTGGGGTCAGAGTAACACGTTTCTGTGATCAACATTAAACGGGTATTACATAAAACACTTTTCTTATCATTATCCGGTGAAAATCACTAAAAATTCATATAAAATGTTTGAGTGCTTGTATCACTCTTTTGATGGTGAAATGATACTTCTTAAGAGGTGTTTTAACGAGGCATTACATAAAATTTTGGGTGATGAGCTACCTTTAAGGAAGACAAACTACAAGGTCAAGGTGACAATGTTTTAAAAAAAAGCCTCGTCACAATAAATGCATATATGAATTATCAGAGCCTTTGGCATGTAGATATTATGAGGAAGGTTTAGGATAGAAAGACAAAAAGAGCAAACGCAAGGTGCTTCAATCTTGGAGTATGAAAAATTTGAAAAATCTATTCACATCTTGCATGTATGTTTTCGTCGACTACAAGTTATTACGTGAAAAATTAAAATTTCCCTATCTGGTATCAAGACAAGTGTTTTGCCATCATAAACTTGAAACGTGTATTTAAAAGTAAATAAAATAAATCTCAGAAAGAATTAAACTTAAGAAAAGTTGAAAGTAGTCGGGATATGTCCTATTGTTTGATTAAATAGTTTGCTCAGTTTACATTTTTAAAAGACCTAAAACTTGATACCTCCTACATGTACGTGCATAGCTATAGATGTGTATATGATTGGCGCAAATAAAATGTCCTTTACATTTTTAATTATCAATCAAACCGGTTGCGATAGCTCAGTGTCAGAGCGTTCGCCTCGTAGCCGAGAGATTGTGAGTTCGAGTCCGCTCACGTGCCATGTAGTGTCAAACTTAAGACGTAAATATAGGTAATGATTGCTCCTTCGTGAAACGCTAAACATTTAGAATTTTAAGAGAATCACGAGTCTTTTGGATATGAACTTAAAAATGGAGGTACTGTGTCGAGGCTGGTGGTGTTGACACGTTATAGAACCCTCACTACTACGGCCATAGGTGCCATGCACAAGTCTAAATTTGTGGTACTTCACACAAAAAATCTCGTCGGGACGTAAAGCAAACAAACAAACAATTATCATATACTAACCCTGAACAAATTTATTAAATTAGTTCTAACACAGATGTCTCTCTCAAACTCTATTATATGCAAGGATGGAAGTATTTAGTGTCACCGCGTATTCGTAAGCGCTTTAGCATTTGCTTGGCGGCCACTTTGAATAAGTGAGCAATCAGCTAACTCTCGTAGAAGTATTCAATAAGTATTAACAGATGTTTTCCACGGATATAAGCTCTTGTAGAATTGAAATGCTTTTGGGCGGTTCTGTATTTCAATATCAAGGTTATTTTCATATGCAAAGGACATCATAATAATGTATCTATGTGCAGATGATAATGCGAATATATGCTTTTATATTAAATTCTATCTTAAATACAGTAATGTGTAAGTCAAGCAGAATAGGTAGGTCAAACACGGACACCTGGACATAACAGAGGTGGGATCAGGTGTCTAAGAAGAATAAGCATCCTCTGTTGACCGGTCACACCCACCATGAGCCCTCCATCTTGATCAGGTAAACAGTAATCCGTAGTCCAAATTAATGTGAACAGAACGGCCCAACAATGGGTTTGAAACAGTCAGACAACATTCGGAAAAACAGAACCGGAAAATCACAATGTGGTGTTCTGGAAAGTTCGATCACATTCTATGAAATCAACACACACAAACATGGTGGTTGCATAATTATAAATCGTCTGTGAAATGTTTTATATTTAGATCTTTCATCTGTTTAATTCCAGAGTTTTTCTTCTAAGAAAGGTGGATTGGTTACTTATTTTTAGAATTCGGTTAAAGATAAATCCATATGAAGTTTCTTGAGTTTCAGATATATGGCTGTTTCCTAGAATTGATACATCAGGTAAATATTTTATTTTTACAGCGATGGGCAGTGCTGATTTTTGTTCACACAAGCTGAAAGCTCAAGTGATCTTTTTCCGACGTCAGTCTGTTCCGTCCTTCCGTAAACTTAATATTTCCGACTTCATCTCAAGAACCACAGAGCTAATATCAGCTAAACTTGTCACAAAGGATGTTTGGGTAAAGAGGATTCAAGTTTGTTCATATGAAGTGTCACACCCTTATTGAAGTGGAAATAATTACGAAGTAGTTAAAAAAACCTCTGGCATCGTTAAAATAATCTTCTCTTTAATTAATACACTACAAAAACACAGATAACATTTACAATTTATTCACATTCATACATGTATCTACAGAGAATTCAATAACGTATACCACCTAGTGTACAATAGAATAACAAACATATCTAACATAACTACATATTTGGCCTTCTCGGGGGCTACTCACGTCACACCGATAAAATAATCTGTAAACCCCAAAGCTGAATTTCCTGGGTGACACTCGGGAAATCCCTACTGAACCCGGGTTGACATCATTGAGCTAACCTATCTAGTATCCGGTTTGACCTCTTCGGGGAACCCATCAGAACTCGGCTTGACACCATTGGGTAAATACTAACTATTGGTACCCGGGTTGACACCGTTGGGTAGAATACTAACTATTGGTACCCGGGTTGACACCGTCGGGTAGATAATGACTATTGGTACCCGGGTTGACACCATCGGGTAAATACTGACTATTGGTACCCGGGTTGACACCATCGGGTAAATACTCAATACACTCGTACTAGTACCCGGGTTGACACGATCGGGTTGTACTAGAGCTAATTGATGTCATAGTACTAGCATGTTGCCTAAGGTTGACACCGTTGAGGTGACCCTTAGAACTAACCTAATACTTAACTTTATCTGAATTGGGGAAAACGGGCCAAAAACAAACGAACTTGAGGAAGCAAGTGAGTGAGTGCCCCCAAGAAGATAAAGAAAGGACTAACCATTGGATTTAAAATGAATATACATGCACCAACATTTATGTAGGTCAATCTAGAATACTAAATGCAATCAACAAAGGTTACACATTTTGTTTTGTGCTTGCTTTAGCACCTCCACATCTATTCGTATGTATCTCATGTAACAGTCTGAACTCCACCGACCTAGAGATTGTATTAAATGTTCTGGAATTCCTACTTTTGCTACAGATGTGGCAGCTCCTATCCTAAAAGAATGACCTGAATATCTTGTATCATCTAAGCCTATTTGTGACAGAAACCTTGCTTTGAAATGACTCAAGAAGACATCTCTAGACAATGGATGTCCTTCGTTATCTATAAATAAAGCTGAGTGATTGGCAGTACATGTTGACATTCTCATGTCATAATATAGTTTCATATTTTTTACTGGTTCCAAAAACTTATTTTCAAAAATCTTAATATCTACTCCTTGTCTAAATGGATCTGTTTTTGAGGTTTTCAAAATAACAGTATAAAATGTCCCATCGTCTGAAAAATTCATATCATGCAAACTAATATAAGTGACTTGTGACCTTTTCCTAACAATAAATTCGCCACATCTCATGAAACCAAAGTAGGCCATCTGGCAAATACACTTGAACATCGAATCAAAAAAGGGTGAAAAAACACCCCTACTTAGATTCAAACAAATCTTTGACAGAATGAAATAAGTAATAGGTTGTCGTAACTTTCTCTTGTTGTTACATCGTTGTTTTTTAATGCTCTTCAAAACAGTATGTAGTCTCTCAAAATTCTTAAACATCAGAGTATGCCCATTTTTTAAATAGAAAAATCTAATACCTGCCAAATAAGTTTTGATAGTTCGGTATCTAAACTGAAGTCTTGACTGGCAATGAGTAACAAAGTACACCAACATCTCTTCAGTAATATTCGGAAGTTTACTGAAGGCTACACACAAACGGGACATCACTAAAAATGTCAGGAAACAGTCTAATCCTGTTCGGTACATATTCGCGGTTGATTGTTCTATTGAGGCATCAAAAAGTTTGTCTGCTTGCTCCTTTAAACTAATATTAGCCTCGAATAGTCTGGGCATGGCTTTGGAAGGACATCCGCTTGAGGAGCCAAACTTCTGAAACGGTTCATCTGAAAACGAGACAAAGCATCAGCAATGCAGTTATCGACACCCCTTATATGTGTTACTGATAACACGAAATTGTCATTAGCAAAACACAGAGTTAATTTTCTCATAAATTTCATTATTGTAGGGATTTTTGACCGTCCTTTGTTGATAATTTTAATTGTTGCTTCATTATCACAATTAAACACGATTCTTAATCCTTTCCAATTTGAACCCCATAGCACTGCAGCCACTACGATTGGATATAGTTCGAACACGGCCATGAATAAAGATTCATTCTCCAACGTTAAATCCTCAGGAAAAACACATTGGAACCACTGATTCTGATAGAAGCCACCAAAACATTTATCAGTAGCATCCGTGAACAGTTGAATGTCAGCTGCTTCTGTTGTCCTGTTATCCAGGAAAAGGGACCTGCCATTCCAGCCCATTAGGACTTTGTGCCACATATTTAAGTCCAGTCTACATTCTGTAGTGATATTCACGAAATGATGCATTTCTTTAGCTTTTGTTGAGAGTTTGATCAGATATGACACAAATGAGCGGCCCGGGACTATGACACGACTGGCAAAATATAAATGACTAACAAACTAAGAAGTTCTCTTTTTGTACATGATTTCCTATTTAAAGAAAATTGTGTTATTTCTATAATACGAGTAACTTTCTCTGGCGGTAATCTAGCTTCCATTTTTATGGTGTCCAATGTAATTCCCAGCTATTCTATCTGTGCATGGACCAATTGTTTTCTTCTTGGATAACGGTACTCCTAATTTGGCAAATACGTGATGTATTAATGTCATTGTCCTTGTAGCTTCGTAGTCCGGAGCATCCACTGTGAGGAAATCATCTAGTAAATGTAATACGTAATTAACACCATAATTCTCATGAAATATCCAACACAAAACTGAGGAAAGGTAGTCGAATATCTTTGGACTGGATCGACTTCCAAATACTAGTCTAGTATAAAAGTAATAATTGTTTCTATTTTTTATGCCGATATGGTCACATAGACCGATGGATAGGAATAAGTTTGAATGCATCAGTAATATCTGCTTTACACAGCCAACTCCCTGGACCTAATGTCTGAATGATTTTTATTGCATGGTCTATAGTCACATAATACAAGGAATAATCCTCCTTGTTCATAAGTTCGTTCAAACTTTGATGGCCATCATTATTATGAGGTGCTGAGAGATCCACGATAAGTCTCTTTTTCTTAGAATATTTTCCTTCCACTATACCTATAGGATTTATTCTAAAGACCGCAAACGGGACTTTTGTAAAGGGTCCTAATAAATAGCCTTTCTGCAGTTCCTCCTGGACAATGAGGTCTACTGTCTCTGGATCTCTGCAAGCAGACAGCAAGTTTTTACATTCCAAAGACGTTTTTGGTAATGGATTAATTCCCGTGTGAAATCCTTCATATAAATGTTTTATGAGATAATGTACATAATGTTGATCTGGGTGATACATTAATTCACTTTGTAAAACCGGAATGTTTATTGGAGATGGAAGAATGGACGGTATCTGTATATGAACCCCGTTTAACTCGTGTAGCGGGGGGATGGTCCGTGTTTTGATTCTTTGCATTTGTTAGCGGGATGATTTCCTTTGCAAGTGATACATACATGAGCGTTGCAACATCTGGTATTCGCACATCCGTTGCTAGAATTAAAGTTGTTGCAAACTTCCCTATCCTGGAATGCGATCCGTTGGCGGCCATGCGAATCCAAGGTATCGCGGGTTTTTCTCTGTCCACTGGATGAAGTAGATTTACCTTTGGCCATTGGACAAAAAGCTGCTGAATAGTTAGAACTCCCACAGCTGAAACATGTTTTTGGTTTTAAGTTTGTAAAAATATTACAAAACAGGGTGTTGTCTCTAACAGACCAGTCCACAGGAATATTAGAGTACTTCACATGAGCGGCGGCTCTAGCAGAGAAGGTTTTATGATATTCGTAAAAACCTTTCCCCCATAACGGTTGGCCATTTCCACTATGTATCTCTCATAGAGATCTAACTCTTCGTGGCGTTGTGGGTATGCCTTGCACATAATATTCTTATATATCCCGAATGCATATATAAATTCGGCAATGGATAAGTTCTTGAACAAACATGTGTCTTTTTCTAACTTATCCTCCTTATCTTTGATTGTTATGGCATTATTGGTGGGTAACAGGAGTTGTGACAAGTTAATGTCTTTACCATCTATGATGGCTTTTCTCATGACCGGGGAAACAGTTTCAACAAACGGCAAAGATTCAGAAGCATAGCCAAATTTCGTTTTGGTAATAGTAGACAACGTACCTAACGCTGGCTGATCATTCCTCATGGCCGTTGCTAATGTAAATTCTTCGGTGCTGCCAGTTATTAATGATGCATGTGTCCCTACACCGACCTCTTGACGTCTTTGAGCTTCCAGCTGTTCTTCCCTCCCAGCAGCAGCAGGGACACCAATGCCGTTGTTTCCTGTATACGGGATCCTTCCCCCGGTAAGAGGATTGCTTTTGGCTGACACATTTTTCACAGTTTGTGTCAGTGTCATTAGCGATTGAGTTAGCGATTCAATTTGTCCGCCATATTGGTGATTGTTCGGGGTTGCACTCGAACCCGACTGTAATTCTTTGAATTTTTTTCACAAGAATGCTTTTCTTGTCGTTTTTACTGAATGCGATGTTCTTATTCGTCAATTCTTCCCTTAACTTTGATAGTGTCCAATAAAAGCGTACATGCGCAAGTATGCCAAAACTCTATACACTTACTTGTTATATTAAATTTTGCAGGAATTACACATTTGGAAAGCAAGAAAAGAAACAAGGTGAATCTATGATTCTTATAAACATTTTTACTCATACACTGGTAAATGAAGCAGCATTATCAGTATAGCACATCTTCACAAGTCAAGGGTTATTGATTCGTTACCTCGCACTAACCCTTGACATCAGTCGCTATTTAAAAGTTGGGCTCGAGAAAAAGGATGACGCAATACGCTAAAATAAATCAGCCAATGGGATTTCTTGTTTCAGATGAAAGTTTGGTAACGGAATAAACAGAAAGTAAAAAATGGCGTCCGTTGACGAAAAGATATGTGAAAAACATCAAATCGATCATTTGACTGAAAACCAAAAGCTTTCGATATCATGTATCAGAGAAGAAAAAGATGTTTTTATTGGGACTAAAACCGACAGTGGTAAATCGCTATCTTACGAAGTTGTTCCCATTATTTTGGAGGAAAATTCAGTGACGCTGATAATCGCCCCACTTTTCAACATCATTGCGTGTTAAATTATTTCATAACGCAATCAATAATTAACATTTTTCGTCCTTTAATTGTTGTAGTTTATCATTTAGTTCATAGTCAATTTTAGACAACTTGTTTAATTTGTTAAAACATAGTCGACAAACGTACTTCAACAATCCATCATTTTCATTCGGCTCATACCCCAAAACCTCGTCTAATTGTTTTTTCAAGCAAAACGAACTCCCGAAAATCAATCGACGGTATCTGTCTTGTACTAATTGGCCACAAATTCTACACCATAATGCCGTCGCCATGCGTGTTTACTGTTTAGTTTTGTTTTCGACCGATTATAAAAGCCGTTGTCTGATTGGTTTGCAGCTTCAGGCTGCAAACCAATCATATGCTTCTTCTCGAGCCCAACTTTTAAATAGCGACTGATGTCAAGGGTTAGTGCGAGGTAACGAATCAATAACCCTTGACTTGTGAAGATGGTATAGCACAGCGTCATTATTTTGCGTAGTGCAGTCATTGGCCGCTTCATCAACCAATGGAATTTTATTACATTTATACGACGTGTCATCAGAACAACCCAAACTAAACAAAGATGTCATCGTAAATATTGGATTGAAATATTTTTTGTTACGTGATGATACATGTATATATTTCCAGTCAGTTTAAGTTTTGTCGACTAATACTAGTACTCCTTAGATTTATAATGAAAGTTAAATAGAAATTTCAAATGTAGCAATAGATTAACGACGTTTGCCGCGTTTTGATGATTTGATGTCTTTCACATCACGCATATACATGTACACGTATACCGCAAATATGAGCAAAACAAGTGATTTCTGTTGCTCAGCAGGAATTAGCCTCCTGCTCATATCGAGTTTTCTACGACATTTTTTCATACATGTACATGTATCTACCTCGAACTTCGAGACTCTCTTTTAAAATCAATCTCTACAATATTTAAGTTTCATAGAATAGGTAGCGCCCTCTGGTAGACATTGAAAATAAATAAAAATCCTATAATTAAGGTCAGAAGGGATTAAAGCAAATATTATATTCAACATTAAATGATGCAAACTTTGAAAAAATCAATTTCAGTCCAGTGTTTTCAAAGACGTCCGCGTTAACATTGGCTGTTCTACACTAACTCTCCATATAAATGCCATTGATCGACGAATTCAGCTGCCCGGCATTTGAAAAGATATGTACTGCATAAATAACAGAATATTTTAGAAGATCTTTTATCATTTCAGCAGCAATTTTATGGAACTCATTACCAGATTTTATAAGAAAATGTAAAACTACCACATCTTATAAATCAGTCTATCTCAAACATTATTTTGATCCTCAATGATACTCATGTGTTTATTGTTGGGTTTTTTTCCATTTAGTTCTTATCTCTATGTATATAAGGGGCCTCCGTGGCCGAGTGGTTAGAGCATCGCGCTCAAAATCACACGCCTCTCACCTCTGTCGGCGCGGGTTCGCATCCCGCTCGCGCCGGTAAGTGAGAAAGTTTCCCAGTTTACTTTCGGAAGATCGGTGGTCTCTTCCCAGGTATCTTGTATCTGGATTCTCTCTTCCACCAATAAAAACTGGGCACCATCCATCTTCGCTAGCCAAGGGTTTTCGGTCCACTCCGCTCCCCATAAACCCTTGGCCGATCGAGCTATCTAAAAGTTGGCAATTTTTAGCAAAACACGATTGGACTCAATTAGTATGGATCGACCAATCAGCGACCGCGTTACAAAAATGACGTATGAGCGCCTCTGTGTTCGGAATCTTTCTAGACTCTTTAACTAGTATAACGAAAGTACCATGTAAATAACATTCCGAATCATGTATAAATGGCGGCTTTTGACAACAGCACATGCTGTGTTTGTTTTAATGAAATATCTCCGAAACAACGACGAGTCATTAATTCACCAGCCTTTCAATTCTTACAACAACTACAGGAGGTATTGCAAAGGATTTTGTCAGACGATGATAAGTATGTCTGTACGTTTTGTTTCGCTAAATTAAATCGTTTGTCAAAAATTGACTACGATCTAAAGAATAAATTGGATGCACTTAAAAAGGAAAAGGATGAGCTTCTGAAAAAACTACGTGAAAAATTAACAATTTCACAGAAGAGACATATAATTCATAGTCCTACCCCGCGTAAATTAAAGAAATGCCAAGTTTTGCGCACTCCTTCAAAACTGACACCAGGTTTATGCAGACCTTTGGTGCCACAGGATACACCAAAAACTACAAAAAGAAGAAGGCTGTTCTTCCGAGACCCTCCTGTAGACAGTGTTAGGGTAAGTGAGATATATGAAATTATTTTAAGGTATTATACAATATGTATCACTTGCATTTAATAAAGTTAAGATAATAAACATGAAAAATAAGATCATTTTAAAGCATAGAAGATACACACCACACCTCTGCTTTCTATGGCTGTTCCGTTAATCGCTACTTATCGAAAATTTAAGATATGAATTTAAAAAAATGGACACGTTAAGAAAGGCTTCAAAAATGTGAATATAAACAATGAAGTATTATTTTTTGAAAGATGTAGTCTCATAACTACAACGGTGTATGCAAACAAATTTTCATACCACGATTACGCGCGTTATCCAATTTTTGTCTGCACACACTGTTGCAGTTGTGAGACTTCGTGTTTAAAAAAAAAAGAATAATTCATTGCTTAAATGTAAAGAGCGGCCTAACAATGTGTATGAAACACACAATACAGCACTTGGAAAAACAGAACCAGAAAATCACAATGTGGTAATCTGATAAGTCCGATCACATTCAATGAAATCAACACACACAAATGTGGTGGTTGTATAATAATAAATCGTCTGTGAAAGTTTTGATATTTAGATCTTTCATCTGTTTAATTCTTTGAAGAAAAGTGGATTACTTATTTTTAGACTTCCCTTTAAGATAAATTATACTAAAAGAAGAAATGCATACGTGAAATACAAAAGCTTGGTATATTTGATCGCCATGATGTTTGAAAGATTCCTATAATTCTTTTTCAAGATTAGAGGTCAAAGGTCTAGGTCGCAGTATCACTAAGTAGGAAAACCTTGTAGGCAGGATGCAAACCGACCGAAAGGTCCAGGATATTGCAACTTGGTTCATTTAATCATCATGATGAGAGGAAGATGCCTAATATTTTTCAAGGTCAAAGTCAGAGTATCACTGAGTAGGAATTTTTTTTAGGCAGTATACAGACCGAACAGCTAGGTCTAGGGCCGTCAAACTTTGTATACATATACCTTATGCCAAATGGAGGATGTCAATTGTTTCTAATGTCAATGTCGTGCATGTAGTAGCAGGATACAGACCAATTCCTTGGGGCAAGGACCATCAAACTTGGTAAACATACATCTTATGCCAAGTGAAAATATTACAGAGAGAGTACATTATTTGTCTTGTTTTTACGATAATGTCACAACCTGGTGATTGTTGATAATACTTGAAGCCAATTTCTACAAATCATAATGTAAGAAAAACACCTATATTAGCTTTTCACGGGCGTATTATGTACCGTTGGCGGTACTCTTGACGTTTGAAAGCAGGTCAAACTCAAAGAAGTCTTGTCACAAGGAAATGTGATAGCCTTATCGCTCACCATGCCATTCAAAGGTTATGAGCAAGATTTAAGTGTCAGTCAGACAGGACAACACAATACCCCCCTCCCCCTGACCTTTGTCATGAGGGCATATAACAAATTAAATCAACACAACTTGGGAACATTCACATTTTTATTTGATTTAGTGTGATTCTGCTAGTCTTAACAAATTAAATCTTAACAAATTTTTAAAAATTGTTTTCATGTCTTGTATATTCTCATATCAGACTTTGATTTCCTATACTGGCCCCATCCGACTTTTGGGGCGGCTGGATTGAACAAGTTCAATCTACACTACCTGGGAATGCTTGCATATTGATATGACTAATCATGACTATGTTGTTATTGAGAAGATTTGAAAAGACTTTTCCTATATATTTCAATGTAAAACTTTGTCCCCTATTGCCACACTAACACCAGGGACCATAATTTGAATCTGCACTACCGGGAAGTTTTGTATATCAATATGAGTATTGTTCTTGCGAAAAAGATTTTTAAAGATTTATCCCAATGTAAATAATTGATCCCCTATTGTGGCCTCATCCTACCCACGGGGGTCATGAATTGAACATATTTAATCTGCATATTGATATGAGCATTGATACACTGTAGCCACACACTGGTTTAGCATTTTCTTGATTTATTTCCCCTTTGAAGAGATCATGTCCTTCATTTGAACAACTTAAGTCTTCTTTAACGAAAGATCATTTATACCGAGTTTGTTTGAAATTGGCCGAGTGGAGAAGATTTTAAACGATGCCACAATTTATTTTACTAATTCTTGAATATTTCCACTTCAAAAAGGGTGCGACACTTCATTTGAACAAACTTGAATCCTCTTTACCCAAGCATCCTTTGTGACAGTTTTGACTAAACCTGGCCCTTTTTCACCTTAGCTATGGGCTTGTACCTACTTTTAAGAAAAAATAACACAGGCAAAATCCTTTGAACTGTTTAAGATAGGGCTCTCATACATGTATTTTGATACAGAGTCCTAAATGACAAGATCTTACATTTCATGACATGATATAATCTTGTTATAATGTATCATGGTTATATCATAAACCCAGTCCGCGTTAGAATAGGTCCTCAGTACCCCCTGCTTGTCGTAAGGGGCGACTAAATGGGGCGGTCCCTCGGATGAGATCACACAAATCCCAAGTCACAGCAAGTGTGGCACGATGAAGGTCCCTCCCTGCTCAAAGGCCGTAAGCGTCAGGCATAGGCCTGGATTTTGCAGCCCTTCAGTAATGGTGACGTCTCCATGAGTGAAATATTCACGAGAGGGGCGTTAAACAAAATACAATCAATCAATATATCATGACCCAATGAGGCTAGGTTGGGGCCACAATATGGGATCACAGTTTCCATGGGAATAAATATTGCTAATCACAATAGGTGAAACAGCAGGGCCAAGATGACTCATGTGCCCCATTAAATGACATGTTATCTGAATGTGATTATGTTGAAATTATTAGCATTAGTCCCTATGAGAACTAAAATATGAATTTATTCTTTTACCAATTTCTACACCCTGTGGGGATCCGTGTTAGAATACAATGTAGATTCTCAGCACCCCTTACTTGTAAGAGGCGTCTAAATGGGGCGGTCCTTCGGATGAGACCGCAAACAGAGGCCCTGTGTCACAGCAGGTGTGGCACGATAAAGACACAGCCAACTGCCAAAAGTTTATAGACAAATGGCGGACGTCAATGTCTAATCGTCAACGTAATACGGATTTTCAATGGCTATGAAATTACAAAGAGAATAAATCTTATTTCAGTATTTTGTTATATATCCCTGTGATCTGATCATTTTCAACATTCTGGAAGGTAGGGATCGATAGAGGTTCCGTATGTAAGTAACGGGTATGTTAATCCAGATGTCATTTATATTTCTCTCCAAGTCAGTGACATTGTTTATATTAGAAAGTCTGCGTTTAAGTTTATTTTTCAACAGAAACCAAATGTTTTCAATTATATTTGCATCAGGTGACTGTGCTGGCCAAAACATACCTGGAATTCAGTTTATTTGTTTATATTCTTGTACAATTCGGGCACGGTGAACCCGGGCATTGCCATCTTGAAATATGTAATCGTTAGTAGGAAAAAGTTTCACTACAACCGGCCACAATTGTTCTTCAAGGATATCAATATATTTATTTGCATTAATGTTGCCATTAACCACCGTTAGTGTGCCAACTCCATTCCAGGTAATGCATCCCCACAACATTAAACTCATAGCAGGTTTCGGTGGTACGCCGGGGCTGATGCACGCTGGTAACCATTCTTCTCCTGCCTTTCTCCAAATATAAATTCGATTGTTTTGTCCCCAAACAACTTTACATTCATCAGAGAAGATCACTTTTGACCAGTTATAGTCAACAGTCCACCGTCGTTTACCTCTCGCCTATGCCACACGGTTTTTCCTATTTTGTTCCCGAATCCTAATTTTCTTCCTGCATACACGTCGATGGTACTTATTTTTTGACAAATAACGATGAATTGATCTTTCAGATACGGGAACTTGCCTACCTTGATTAAATTGTCCTGTTATGTCCTTTAATGGAGTGGTACGGTTAAATTTTACAAGTCGCAATAGTGGGCGCTCGTCTCTAACGTCCATTTTTCTGGGGCGTCCCAATTTTTTTAGCATTTCCCGCACTTCCTCGAATTTCACACCGTTTTACAACAGCATACACGGTTTTCCGGTCCATTTTCAATACCCTAGCAGTTTCAGAATAATTTCCCGTTTGTCTGTAACTGTCTACGACAATTTGTTCCACAGCTGGCGATAAATTCTTAGACTTTCCCATAGCTACATTCAGAAGCTTGTATCAGACGATCATTAAATAAATACCAACATATGACGTCACATATGACGACACAAGACCCTGTACTTATATGTGGTATGCATACGGAATCCCCGTTATCTATATATAGAATTTACAAAAGAAATAACAAGCCACTTCCGTGAAGTTGGAATTTAGATCCGCCATTTTGTCTATAAAAGTTTGGCAGGTGGCTGTACCTTCCTGCTCAAAGTACGTAAGTGCCGAGCATAGGCCTAAAATGCAGCCCTTCACTGGCAATGGTGAAGTCTCCATATGAGTGAAAAATTCTCGAACGGGACCTTAAACAATATAGAACCAACCAACCAATTTCAACAAGAGAAGATAACCCCAGGAAAAGACTAAAATCAATGCATCTTCAAATCAAGGCTTTTCTTTTCTTTATACAAAAGTTTAAAAGCTGAATTGTCCAACGTTCACCTGTTGTTGTTTTTTTGTAGTTGATTTTACAGAATGACTTTAATGCAGCGGAAGTAGTTTTAAAAGTTATTAACTTTCCCCTATTTACATGCTTAAAACACGTGCATATAAAAGAAAACAATCAGATGATAATTTGAAAAGTAAATACACGGTGTAGTGGGAACTCATACATTTGGTGCTCGTTTTGCGAACTCCTGCGCATTTGATTCAAATAGTGAAACATGGAGTTCAGTATATAGATGAATTATATCTAGTGTATTCTGGTATCTCAGCTATTTTCTTCCTTCGATTTTCAAACGTTTAGTACTGGTGTCATTTCTTGCCGATTCCAAGCCATGTCTCATGCGGTGCGACTGACTATAAATAGCCTACCTCGCGCAAAAGGGGAATCCCAACATAACTACATAACGGTTTGAAAGAGCATAAAACATCGAATATATTTGGAATTGATATGAGGTACATGTATTTGATATTTTTATTTTTACTTAAACAAAAACGTGAAACACTTATGGCACGGCATTGTAGTAACAAAATATACACAGATAAGACCACCTGGAAAATCTAGACTGGCCACATAAGTGTCACTTAATTTAATATTAGAAATGGCTGAGTGTCCGTTGTTTGTAAACACCGATTTAAAATTTAAAATTTCTGGTTAAAACAGTAAGAAATGGCACACAGCCTCGTAAATACGTACGTGCGATAATTTAACAGTGCTGTTACAAGGTGGACAACATTTGTCGAAATTCGGACCATACAACTTCAATGCTTCAGATATTGTACTTTTTGTATATATATAAAATAAATGGTTTGATGGTTTGAATTCCTTAGATTTAATTCCATAACTCAATACGATTTCACAATTCATAATAAAGTCGTACATGTAAAATGTAGTTTTTCCCATGAGCGTCAATTATTTACGGCACCACGTTATTTCATTCTGTGATAATTGCATTATACTTGACATTTCTCTGTATATTTCCTTTCCGTTATGTACCAGTATGGGAAGGACACGATATCTAATCAAATGTTTTATAAACGGAGTGATTGATAGACAGCTATTGTAACAATTGTCGATCAGAAATATTCAGACTAATCAATCTCATCATTAAAATTAAGACATTACACCCGCTACTATGACTAGAGATACTTAACCCAAACTTGAGCAGCGTTGTTTGCAGGCAGTAGTACTACAGTCATAGAATGCTTTAAAAAAGTAAGGGTTTTCCTTCAGCTAAAGCCCAGCTGAACATGACATTACTGGTGATGTCAACATAGTTAAAATGACGACCTTAAGTCACTTATAATACCTCCTTCAAAGACGAGAGGCATATTGCTTTGCAGCTGTAAGTCGGTCAGTAGACCACATGCTGTCCGCTCAATATCTTGAGAACCATTTACTTGATCATAATGATATTTCACATGTGGCTTGGTTATGAGTAGAAGAGGACCCCTATTGTTTTTCAGGTGAAAAAGTCAGGGGTCAAACTACTCTGGGCATAAGAATATACTGTCCGCTCAATATATTGAGAACCCTTTGCTTGACAGACATCAGACTTCGTCCACTGGTACATCCTAAGAAGTAGATGACACCTCTTGATTTTGAGGTCACATGGTCAAAGGCCAAACTGGACATTGGAATGTACTGTCCGCTCAATATCTTGAGAACCCTTTGCTTGATAGATATCAAACTCAGTACACTGGTACATCTTCAGGAGAAAATGACCCCTATTGATTTTGAGGTCACATGGTCAAGGATCAAACTGGACATAGTAATATACTATCCGCTCAATATCTTTAGAACCCTTTGCTTGACAGACATCCAACTTCGTTCACTGGTACATCTTCAGGAGAAGATTACCCCTATTGATTTTGAGGTCACATGGTCAAAGGTCAGTGGTTAAACTGGACATAGTAATATATCGTCTCCTATATTTTAAGAATTATTTTCTTGATTGACACCAAACTTGGTACACTGGTACAGCATAAGAAGTAGATGACCCTATTGAATTTTAGGTCACAATGTCAATCCACTTTTGACATAGGAAGATATTGTTTGTTCAATATTTTGAATTGATGATACTACTATCAATTAAATGATGCGTGTTTATAACCCTTTTCTATTTTGCACCGGGGGGGATATGTGTTTTACAAACATCTCTTGTTATAAAAAGGTCCAAAAGTCGAGAAATTATCAAAATATCGTATTAAACTCGCTAACATTAATGCTTTCCATCTATCAGTTTCTTGTTCAGTAAACCAGAAGTGATGACAAATTAGGGTTACAATGAGGAATACACATTGACACCCGTTGACGTTTCTACCAACATTGCGTTTTGAAGAAACGTAGTTTTAATGCCACAGTTGGTAATCAAATGTGTTTTCAAAACATTCTAATGTCAAAGTATATGGAAAACATATTTTGATTTCCGGTCTGCAACAAAGAAATATCAGATAATCATAATGGAGACAAAGGTGTTCATGAATTAATTGGGTCTTAATCCTGACATAAAGTCATGGAGAAATAATTCTTATCTCAACGCGAGTATTGTGGAAACGAAGATGATATGCTGACACTTCTTGACAAAGGTGACGTGAATAAGGTTGAGGTCACTGGTGAAACGAAATGTGCAAAATTCTTGTTCGAATCCTTCTAAGAGACAATTGATTGATTGAGGTTTCACGCCGTTTTGGCAGTATTTCAGCCATTTTACGGCGGTTAACTAATTGAAAGATGTTTGGTTGTGAGTATTTGAGTTTCCCTGACGGCCCCCAGTGAGCCTACTCTTTTTCGAACATCAGGGAAACGATTTTTGCGTGCCAGAAGGGTTGTGATCCTTGACACGGGACACCCGACGGACATAAAATTTAAAAATATATAAACAGGTTAAAAAACTAAAATCAATTCGTGTATATAAAGAGTTGTATTATAAAAGTTTTCAATTTTTTTTTCTATAAAAGTCGCATTCTTGTAAATATTGTCCAATGATTGCCAACATTTGTAAATAGTTCTTTCATTGATTGTACCATTTTGAAAAAAAATAGTTGCCTTTGACCTGTATTTATTGATGCTTAGGCTATATACCCACATAGCTCATACAATACATGCATTATCATTTACACTGGCCTAAAACATTTTGGTGACCTTCATCGTAACTATGTTTATATTTCTAATAGCTTTGCCTTCGACACCTTAACAAATTGTACATGTAGTAATAGCCATTTCCTCATGAATGCGTTGCAGTTGTAAATAATGCCTTGTTGAGGGAAGTTTAAAGAGGTATGAGAATCCACGAAATTCATAATAAAAGGAAAGTAGTACATTCATATAATATTAAGCTGATATAATAATAAATTTTGCATAAAATATTGCAAAAGTACATTTTATTACTAAAACAAATTCAAATTATGCAAGATTCAAACCTATGATTCACAGATTTATAAGTTAATTATATATCCAATAAGCTACGCTGAATAGATATGAAAATTTAACAGAACAGGTAATATAATACCTAACTTCTTTATTCGTGTAACAAAACAAAGTATGTCTCTGAGCTTGGTGATGTCCGATTCTAACATTTAAGTAAAGTTCTACGAATCTTCTCATTTTTGCCATGTTTGCTAATCAATATCACAAATTGAAAAGATATTATAACAAAAACACCCTATATAACCTCACGGGCGTATGACATTTGTATACTATTTACGATAGTCTTGTCGAAAATAGAGGAGGGTATGAACTGCAACGCATCACGCCGGCATATTTATCACGAAGCGAAAACTAACGCGCTATATGAATTATGCCGGCATAAAGTGTCGCGAAGAATACCCTCGTATGCATGTATTTTTAAAAATGCTTTGTTTTCTGATTAATTACACTGGTGAAGGGCCAAGCAAAAATTGGAACATATAGTCGATTATGATTGTCGAAATAAATGCGAAATAAGATTTTTCCGCGACACAACAATACTGTCTGAACAGGAATTAAAATACTTTCTTTTCCCTTGACCTTTCCTATGTCTGACTGGACCGAGTGGGTATGGAAGCAAAATTCAAGAGTTTATTAAAGTGTTTCTTTTTGTATGCGTTTTACAACGTGGGATGCTGGGTATTTGACTTGGATAATTCGAAATGAGATTATCAACCGTAATCCTACAATCTGTATTGAAAAAATTGTTACAATTTGATGGAATGTTACAATTAATTCGTAAATTTTGTCCTTGGAATATCTTTTTTTTTTAATTTTCAATACGTTTTCATTTTAAGTCTCAACATGACATTGATAATTTATTTTCTAATGTAATACATTTTACCTGATCATTAAAATAATATTTATGCATTACTTCCAAAGTATAACTATTCCTTCGTGAGTCGTGTACTTTGCTATCAATGACGAAACGGTATTGTAAAGACACACCTTAACAAGTCGATCATTTTCATAACATAGCGGTGAGGCATGTTCTACATATGATCAATTTTTTAATCAAGACAGGCTACTGATAGATAAGTTGATTTTGTAGATATTTCAACAGCCTTTGTTTCAACGTCAGCATTTTGCACACTCTACACTCGCATTATAATGATCTTTTTTGAAAATACAATCTATCCCTGGGTCAAATGGTGTTTGCCGTGTTTCATAACAATTGTAAGGCCGTTTTTTACATTCGGGTTACTCCGTTTACCTGATTATTATCACGATATAGGAATCATGGCGGACTGACCTGTCAACTGGGAATGCTTACTCCTAGCTACATGTACCTGATCCCACCTCTGGTATCACCAGGGGTGCTTATTTGTCCTTCTCTTAATTCATGTAATATTTATGCGATTTGTGATATTGATCACTGTTACATATCTGCACTTGTTCATTATGATGTTGATTAATTAAACAATTAATAGATAATTCAGACTATAGGGCAGTACTTGTAATGTTTTGTATGCCGCTATTGGATGACATCACTTTAATTATACTCCTTTTCCTGTTTGATGCTTTGCTATCAGATATATCACCCAGTGCCGATATATTAAAACGTCTCTTAAAACCTCGATATTACTTTAAAAGAGTTGTTTGTGCTATGATTAAGCCATGGTCGTGTTTGTAAAGGTCATTCTTTTATTTTCTTCAGCACATCTGTCATGGACTTTGGAGGGGGGAAATCTTTGTTATAGAAACGTATCTAAAAGGTATATAGTTTTACTGAAAGTTTATTTTTCGGTAGATTTTTCGTTACGAGGCAGATAAATTGCTTATTTATTTTTTTTCGTTATTTTTATAGTGGCAAGATTGTGTCGCAGAAAGAGTGTTGCACCGGATCCATGGAAAAAAATAATATGTGTATAGGTAGATTACACTCTATCTAAATTCTAATGTTCAATTGAAGATTTTAAATTCGGTATTTCATTTAAACGTAACCATCATTTCAAGTTCTTTAATAGAATTGCATTTAGCGACTAAGCATGAGCGTTCCTTAATTATTCGGGTGAATGTTTCAACAATTATTTATAGAATGTTTGCCTGGATTTCATGGACTAAATTGCAACAGTACATGTCCATCGGGGTATTACGGTGCAAAGTGTCGGGCTTCATGTCAATGTGATGATGATACAGAATACTGCCATCATGTGTGTGGTTGTGTCGTACAAACACCTGTACCTGACAACAGTACAACAGATCTCAACAGTTCGGACCCAGTACCGACACAGTCACTGTGTTTAATTTCTTTAGATGCTACCTATGGTTTAGATACGACAGCTACAAATGGATTAGATAATCCAGAAATGGGTAAATATCAAAGTTCTCCTGTAAACTTTCTATTTGTCGTTATGTTTGTATATTGCCCATTCTTTATATCATACTATCTTTGACGTCATAAAGTTTTGAGATATTTCATGCGTCATTGTATTGCATTCTCGTACAAGAGAGTCTCGGTTTGCCTTAGTCAGAAGATATAAATGTAAATCTGGCGATGGTTTCATTAGGACTGTTTAGAAGTTACAATGTAGTCGTTTATCAACACAACGTTATATAATTACACGCAAGTTGGATTTTTAAGAACGTAGCGGCCTCGCACATTTTAAGGTAACCATTCTTTTAAATATTTTAGCTGCGTCACACGTACTACCAATGACAGAATATTGACATACTGTATGCTCCTTACACGTACATATATAAGTATATAACACTCACATTTTTTATACGTCCTTATAATATTTGTGATTTTTCTGTTTGTTCTGATAGATTCGAACCAGAAGGATGTGTTACAGTTTCTATTACATATCTCATTACCTGGTGTAATAGTTGGGTGTTTGCTATTTATTGGAGTTGTATATTGGTAATATGAATTGATTTTCTTCTCGTATATCAAACTTGATAACATTAAATGCATTGTCTTACATGAATAACCCTAGATACTTACTTGTTATATTAAAATTTGCAGCAATTATACATTTGGAAAGCAAGAGAAGAAACAAGGTGAATCTATGATTCTTACAAACATTTTTACTAATACACTGGTAAATAAAGCAGCATTATCAGTATTGCACAGCGTCATTATTTTGCGTAGTGCAGTCATTAGCCGCTTCATCAACCAATGGAATTTTATTACATTTATTCGACGTGTCCTGAGAACAACCCAAGCTTAATGAAGATGTCATTATCAACATTGGATTGAAATATTCTTTTTGTTAAATGATAATATATATTTCCAGTCAGTTTGAATTTTGTCTAATACTAATACTCCCTAGATTTATAATGAGAGTTAATAGAAAATTCAAATGTAACTATAAACTAACGAAGTTTGCCGCGTTTTAATGATTTGGTGTCTTTCACATTCATGTATGTATATAAATGTGACCAGAACAAATGAGATCTTGGTTAGCAGGAGTTAGCCTCTTGCTCACATTGAGCTCTGTGCGATATTTTTTTCATAGATGTACATGTATAAACATCGAGCTTGGAGACTCACTTTTGAAACCAATCTCTACAAGAGGGCATATTCAAGTTTCATAGAATACGTAGCGCCCTCTGGGGGAGATTGAAAATAATTGAAAACTCCTATTAAGGTCACAAAGGATTAAAGCAAATATATTGAACATTAAAAAATGAGAAAAAATAAATTTCAATCCAGTGTTTTCAAAGACGTCTACGTTAACATTGCCTTTTCTACACAAACTCTCCATATAAATGTCATTGGTCGACGAATTCAGCTGCAGTGTAGCAGGTGCCCTACTGGACAGTCTGCACTTTAAATCTTCACCATCGTCAATTCAGTTGCCGGACATTCTGTACTTTAAATCTATTGGTAAACGTTAGCTGATGATTATGTGATGCAGGTTAAATATATGTGACGTATACTGAAACTGCTCCCTAACAGACCAGCGTCTTTAAAATTTTGAGTCGCATTTTAATGTAATTATAGTTTGTGTGAATTTATTGGAAAACATTTTACCTAAATCATGGATGTAATTTCAGAACAAGACATTCGTCACGGTGCTTCCTATGGTGGTGATGTAGAAAACAGAGTTGGCGATATTCATAATGAAGTGGACCATACATATGGAAATCCTTTGCACTTAAGCGAGGAAGAGTCATGCTATAGTACACTAACACTGAGAGTAAACCGTGGGTCTCTTTACACGTCAAACACTGCAGAAAACTCGGAGACAGTCTCCATGGATGACAATCCTTATGGTTTTGCTTTCAATAGAAGAGATGAGGAAAAGATGCTAGACAAAAACACCAATAGTTTCAACGGGAGGAATGATGCTTCGGGAAATGAAATGATGCAAGGAATTAGTGAAGACAGTTGCTATGCTTATAATTCCCTTTTACGTTACTACTCAATTCGTCGGTTTGACTTAACGCCAGATGACGCAAATGTGAGTCACTGCTACACATATTAAAGATGGCAGACATTACGAGCTTGCGCGAAATGATTTTGACGTGGAGTTAGATAGAGAGATAATAGGTGAAGAGATGCTGAAAAATTGAAACTCATGATTTCAAAAGCTATTTAACGTTCGACATTTACACAGATTTGTTTAGAAGTGAAACTGTAATCACACTTGCAAGACATTTAAGCAATGAATTATTATTATGCCCCCCTTTGAAAAAGAGGGGGCATATTGTTTTGCACCTGTCGGTCGATCGCTCGGTCGTTCGGTCGGTCGGTCGGTCTGTAGACCATGTGTTGTCCGTTCAATATCTTGAGAACCATTCACTTGATGATAATAATATTTCATATGTGGGTTAGTTTTGAGTAGAAGAGGATCCTTATTGTTTTTCAGGTCAAAAGGTTAAAGGTCAAGGGTCAATCTACTCTGGACATAGGAATATAATGTCCGCTCAATATCTGGGCATAGGAATATACTGACCATTCAATGTCTAAAGAACCCTTTGCTTGACAGACATCAAACTTGGTACGCCAGTACATCTTCAGAAGAAGATGACCCCCATTGATTTTGAGGTCACATGGTCAAAGGTCAAGTGTCAAACTGGACATAGGAATATACTGTCCGTCAAATATCTCAAGAAGCCTTTGCTTGACAGACATCAAACTTGATACACTGGTACATCTTCAAGAGAAGATGACCCCTATTGATTTTGAGGTCACATGGTCAAAGGTCAAGGGTCAAACTTGACATGGGAATATACTGTCTGCTCAGTATCTTGAGAACCCTTTTCTTGACAGACATCAAACTTGGTACACTGATACGACTTCTGGAGAAGACGACCACTATTGATTTTGAGGTCACATGGTCAAAGGTTAAGGGTCACACTAAACAGGAATATACTGTCCGTTCAATATTTTGATAACCATTCGCTTGACAGACATCAAACTTGGTACACTGGTACATCTTCAGGAGAAAATTACCCCTATTTATTTTGAGGTCACATGTTTAAAATTCAAGGGTCAAACTGGACATAGGAATATACTGTCCGTTCAATATCTTGAGAACCCTTTACTTGACAGACATCAAACGTGGTACACTGGTACGTCTTCAGGAGAAGACGACCCCTATTGATATTCAGATCACATGGTCAAAGGTCAAGGGTCAAACTGGACATTGGAATATACTGTCTGCTCCATATCTTGAGAACCCTTTGCTTGACAGACATCAAACTTGGTACACTGGTACATTTTCAGGAGAAGATGACACTTATTGATTTTGAGGTTGTGTGGTCAAAGGTCAAGGGTTAAACTGTACATAGGAATATACTGTCCGGTCAATATCTTGAGAACCCTTTGCTTGACAGACATCAAACTTGGTACACTGGTACATCTTCAGGAGAAGATGACTACTAATTATTTTAAGGTCACATGGTCAAAAGTCAAGGGTCAAATTGGACATAGGAATATACTGTCCGTTCAATATCTTGAGAACCCTTTGCTTGACAGACATCAAACTTGGTGCACTGGTACATCTTCAGGAGTTGATGACCCCTATTGATTTTTAGGTCACATGGTCAATCCACTCTTGACATAGGAAGATATTGTCTGCTCAATATTTTGAATTGATGATACTACTCTCAATTAAATGATGTGTGTGTGTGTATAACCCTTTTCAATTTTGCACCATGGGGGGCATATGTGTTTTACAAACATCTCTTGTTGTTTGAAAGATGTAGTCTCATAACGGTGTATGCATAAAATTTGATTGATTGTATCTTGCTTAACGTCCCTCTCGAGAATTGTTCACTCATATGGAGACGTCACCAATACCGGTGAAGGGCTTCAAATGCTCGGCGCATACGGCCATTGAGCAGTGAGGGTTCTTTAGCGTGCCACACCTACTGTGGCACGGGACATCTGTTTTTAAGGTCATCGAGGACCCGTGACATTCACGCCTGATGCCAAGCGTTTGGCGATGGAAGTATCACTACCTTTTTAGCTCTTCTGAGCCGAAGGCTCAAAGAGCTAATGCTATGGCCATTTGTGCGGTGTGCGTAAACTTTTTACAAAAAGGGCTATAACTCAAGAATCCCTTGGCCAATTTTTTTCAAATTTGTTACAGGGTATCATTGGCCCAAGGGCTTTCATACATACTAAATAGAGGGATGTGACCCTTTAACAAGGGGAGATAATCAGGAAAATACAAACAAAAGTAGTGGTTGCTAAAAAATCTTCTTCTCAAGAACCACTGGGCAGATTATCACCAAACGTACACATAAAGATAAGGATATGTTATAGATTAAAAATTGTTCAAGGCATTACCCTGGGGCAAATGGCGTGGTCTCAAGGTCACTTCAAAGTTGACCTAAATTTATATTTCCTTAAATCTTTGATATTTTAGTCATTATAAAGACTAGGATCATCAAATTTTGACAGTTGATGCATCTTAGGTCCTTGTGTCAAGTTGTCTCAAAAGTAGGTCACGGTGACCTACTTTTTGAATTTTGCAGGTATTTATTTTAAAATTAATTTTGATGCATATCTTGGACACTTTGAAGCCTATGATCATCAAAACTTGTCAGTTGGTGGATCATGGGATAAAATGCGTCAACTGAAAAATAGGTCACCGTGACCTACTTTCTGAATTTTATGGCTTATCATTTATAGATATATTTTAAGTTGTTATTTCAAATACCGAGAGGTTTAGAATCATCAAATCTTGTAAGTTGATGCATCTTGAGGCCTTGAAACATATTTATAAAAAAGTAAGTCACAGTGACCTACTTTTTGAATTTTGCAGATATTCAAATTTCACATTTTCAATTTTAGATGCATATTTTGGACACTGTAAAACCTAGGATCATCAAACTTTGTCAGTTGATGCGTCTTCAGTCTTCGGTTTGTGTCGACCAAAAAGTAGGTCACCGTGACCTACTTTTGGTATTTGACAGCTAAATTACTATATTTCAGACACTATTTGACCTACAATCATCAAACTTTGTCAGTTGATGTATCTTGAGTCTTTGGAGTGTATCTACCAAAAAGTAGGTCACCTTGACCTAGTTTTGGAATTTGACGGCTATATTTATATATTTCAGATACTATTTGACCTACAGTCATCAAACTTTGTCAGTTGATGGGTCTTGCATGTTCGAAGGGTTTCGACCAAAAAATAGGACACCTTGACCTACTTTTGTAATTGGATGGCTATATTTATATATTTCAGATACTATTTGACCTACAGTCATCAAACTTTGTCAGTTGTTGGGTCTTGCATGTTTGAAGGGTTTCGACCAAAAAGTAGGTCAACTTGACCTACTTTTGGAATTGGACGGCTATATTTATATATTTCAGATACTATTTGACCTACAGTCATCAAACTTTGTCAGTTGATGGGTCTTGCATGTTCGGAGTTCGCTGACCAAAAAGTAGGTCACCATGACCTATGATTGGAATTTGACAGCTATATTTCAATATTATGATACTAATTGGCTTAAAATCATCAAACTTTGTCAGTTGATATTTCTTGGGTTCTCAAAATGTGTAAACCAAAAAGTAGGTCACATTGACCTACTTTTTTTGAATTCTTAGGATTTAACTAAAGATTTAGAATACTAAGAGGTTAAGAATAGAAATGGTGGGGTTGTACAATTTATCAGAAGAGCGATTCTAGGCCCTTGGGCCTCTTGTTTAATTACTTAGATCTGTCCCGGCCGGTTAGCGTTAGCGCGTTATGACAATTTGTTTGCACACACCGTTGCAGTTATGAGACTACATCTTTCAAAAAATAATAATTCATTGCTTATATTTACATTCTGAAACCTTTTTAACTTGCGCATTTTTCATATATATCTTTAATCTTCCGCCTAATTCTTTGGGTAAGTAGCGATTAACGGAAGAGCTATGGAAAGCAATGCTGAAAAATATAATAGTCTAATTCTTGAATTGATTTTCAATTGAATATCATAAATTACACAATGGGAACAACTGGGTTTAAACATGCAGTTCATATCTTTTCAAATATATCTAATTGTAAACAGCGTAGGTATGGGCCTAGTAACTATAGATGCTAGTCGGCCATGGTGTTACTTCAAGAAAATAAAAATACAATTATTGAAGGAATTTTTGAAAAATCACGCACTTGCATTAATTTCTTGTGTTTGTTTGGAGGTACACTTGTGTTGTCTGAAACTGAAATGGACAACAAATCATATCAACAGAAACTGGTAACTTCGAAAAGACAAAGGGAAGTAACTCTTGGGGAATTCGGAACTTCCGTATTAAACACCACGAGTTAACAATAGTGAAAAACCTGTAAAAATTACTATAATGAGTAGTTTTCAAAGGACATTATTACTTCACAAGTTGGCACAACATTATCTTGCACATCAAGTACCCAATTATGAAAACATCTAAACACTTTTAAAAGTACTTGTTTCACCCGGCAAGTTACAAATTGTCAAATTTACATTTTAAACAAAACAATCCTTTCAAAAGCACTTCATTTATCCAGGTTCCGAACAACATACAGTTATTTGAGATATAAAGTGTATTCTCATCACTATACTTTTTGTGTTAGACTTATGAATAAGCTGAAGTACGGTTGTAATATCCAAGAATGTAAAAGATGTTGAAGACTGGTTTTTTATTCCAAGTTCACTGGAATATATCACATTGAGTATGAATGAAAATGAGTATTTTTAATAGATAAAACGCCGTCGATATATTGAAAGAATAAAAGGTAACACAAAATTAAAACGTTAGCGCTTATTTAGTGATTTCTGTCAAAAAGATTGAAATGTGCATCCATCGCAAAAAGCAATGAACAGGAATTGTTTAACGACATCAAAGAATACACCCGAAGATTAAGATTAGCTGAATTGTTTCATAGTGAAGGTAGCGATGATGATATTCCTGAACAAAAGGATCTTCTCCGAAATAAATCTAAGTTCAACCCTAAGAAAGGCCGGAACAACACATTAGACGCGGTGTGTGAAACTCGAAAAACTTTACCACTTGATTCCACAAATAGTGACAAATTAAAACAGAATTTAACCATAGGTAAGGAGAAAAGCCTTGACATCATTAGGAAAGGATGAAACTATTATCAACAAAGAATATTTATGAAAGCGCTAACGTTTCAATTTCATTTTTATTTTTTACTGTTTGGATATATATATATATATATATATATATATATATATATATATATATATATTGATTAAATATTGTTTAACGTCCCTCTAGAGAATTTTTCACTCATGGAGATGCCACCACTGCCGGTGAAAGATATATATGTATAAAGTAAATATTTCCGTTCGAGTCATTTTGTAATTTTTTAATGAAACAGATTTCAGAACGTACAAATTACAGACGATACATTTTGCGACATAATAACATTTAAAATTTTATTAATATTTCAATTTCCAATGTTCTCGCTTTTAATATCTTAACAAATTTTATGATTGCCATTTCCCCATGAATGCGTTTCAATTGTGAGCAAACTATAATACGACAGAAAGGAAATTAGAAGCGAATGTAAGAAATAATTTTCATTTTTTAAAATACATAAGGGGTGTGAAGAACACAAGTTCATGCTGACATACTCTTGTTCATGAAGCGTCAATGCTTCGTGAAGTATGCTGGGCGTAAAGCATCGCAGTTCATATTCTCATGCATTTTCATAAATGAAATTTACATTCTTAACAGCCACCTAGTAATTTTTAAAACCCACGAGCATGAATAACGAACGAATATTCATTGTCTATTAAAGCATTCAATGTTTAAATGATAGTTTAAGGTTTGTTCAACATGTTGCAGTACAAATGGAGATGAAGCTGTACACAACAAATCAAGGGAGAGGAGATTGTTAAATAAGATATGGACACACCTAATCAGGGGAGATAAGATTGTGAAATAAGATATGTACACACCTAATCAGGGGAGATTAGATTGATAAATAAGATGTGTACACACCTACTCAGGGGAGATTAGATTGATAAATAAGATGTGTACACACCTACTCAGGGGAGATAAGATTGTTAAATAAGATATGTACACACCTAATCAGGGGAGATTAGATTGATAAATAAGATGTGTACACACCTAATCAGGGGAGATTAGATTGATAAATAAGATATGGACACACCTAATCAGGGGAGATAAGATTGTTAAATAAGATATGTACACACCTAATCAGGGGAGATTAGATTGATAAATAAGATGTGTACACACCTAATCAGGGGTGATAAGATTGTTAAATAAGATATGTACACACCTAATCAGGGGAGATAAGATTGTTAAATAAGATCTTTACACAATAATCAAGGGACATAAAATTATCAATTGATATCTTTACCCAACTAATCAAGGAAAAATAAGAATGTTAAATAAGATCTATACACAACTAATCGATTGATTGTTTGTTTTGCTGTTTTTTGCCACACTCAACAATTTTTCAGTTATATTGTGGAGCCCAGTTTTAATTGTTGGAAGAGAGAACCCAGATACTAAGTTCCGAAAGTAAACTGGGAAACTTTCTCACTTACCGGCGCGAGCGGGATTCGAATCCGGAGAGAGGCGCGTCTACTGGAGATAATAATAATACCATATTTATATAGCACCCATTTCATACACTATGTACATGTACGCTCAAAGGTGCTAAGATGAGAGGCCGTGTGATTTTGAGCGCGATGCTTTAACCACTCGGTTACGGAGGCTCCACAACTCATCAAAGAAGATAATATTGTTAAATAGAAGTTGAAGATAACGAACAGTGGTCAATCGCAGAACTCCTATAAGCAATACAAAATAGCGAATTGGACACACCAGAGGAGTAAGCATCCCCTGTGGACAGGTCACATCCGCCGCGAGTCCTATACCTTGATCAGGGAAACGGGAGTTATCCGTAGTCCAAATCAATGTACCAAGAACGCTCTAACAACGGGTTGAAACACGTCAAACAACATTGTACCCAATGATGGTTGTATTGGCAAACTAGATCGTTATAACGACCATAGAATTTGCAAAATGCTGACTATAAACGAGACTGTTGAAACCCCTGAACCATCAACTTGTTTGTCAGTAGCCTGCCTTGTTTTAAAAACTGACCATACACAGAACAAGTTCTTGCGTATCAATTGAGAGATATAAAGACCATATGCAGGTGATAACGGAATATTGCTACATAAATACGGGGAGTGACGAAGGAGACGCTGAAATCACCCCGTTTGTCTTAAAGTTGGATTGCTAATTTGCATTTAGTATCTACTTTCAATGAAATATCTAAGTATGAAGCAGAAGTGTACGACTCTGTGGTGTCCTTTATTTGGAGTTCACAGGGATATACATCTATCGAATCGACATATGAATGAAGGTTATTATTGTTAGTATATAAAACGTCGTCGATATATCTAAATGTTGAATTGACGGCCACAAAATCTGTACACACGTAATCAAGGAAGATAAGATCGTTAAATAAAATCTGTACACACCTAAGCAAGGAAAGTATAGATGAAATATGTGTTCAGTGACATTTTTAAAAAAAAAATAACAATGTTTCCCAAGGTTAGATTCTCATAGTTTCGTATGAAACGATAGGGTGTCCTGAATCATTTCTGCTCTGAAGGCAAACGGACAGAAAACCCACACATATGAGGAAGAAATGCGATTCCGGGAAGAATTTCAATCTCTCCTATAGATTCATACATGTGTATATTGTACATGTTATTTCCAGATGTTTGTGAGCACCGCTTATTCATGTCCTGGTAATTGTGATACCGGAATCGCATTTCTTCCTCATATGTGTGGGTTTTCTGTCCGTTTGCCGATTGGATTCTTTCGGTATTAAAATGACATTTCCTACTAAAACTAGTACATGTATATCTAAGTAAGATAGTTTTAAATTACTAGACACCGTCACTGTCACGATATTTTCGCGTTGATAATAATTTAACCTATTTACGAGTACGCCATACTATGAATACATGTACAGTTAAACCACTACATATACCAACAATATCTTAACATTCAGCTAGATAAGGCACCTCAGGACTTCAATACTGAGCGAGATCAAGCATGCCAAACAGGGATATTGAACGAGATAACTTATAGGTAAACCTGCAAGGAATTCCGATACTGAGCGAGATAAGGCACTTCGGTCAGACAAAACATTTATACACACATTATTTTTCAAGATGAAATTATATACATATAATAATAGGAAACTGATACCGTGGGGATCCGAGTTAGAATAGGTCCTCAGTACCCCTTGCTTGTCGTAGAAGGCGACAAAAAAGGGCGGTCCTTCGAATGAGACCGCGAAAACCGAGGTCCCGTGTCACAGCAAGTGTGGTACGATAAAGATCCTTCCCTGCTCAAAGGCCATAAGCACTGAGCATAGGCAGAAATTTTGCAGCCCTTCACCGGCAGTGGTGACGTCTCCATCACATTGAAATATTCTCCGAGGGTCGTTAAACAATATTCAATCAATCAATCATTAGTAAACTGTTATCATAGAATGTGAAAATGACTGTTACGCAAAGAAAATACCAATCAGCAGTCCAAAGAAAGCCCCTGCAAATGCAACGCCTACGACGAATACAGTTGACAATATTCCACAATTTTGTACAGCATTTTGCGACTCTGAAAATTGTTTACATATTTTAATCTTCAAATGAAAAAAAATTTCTATAACTGTTATAGTTTACAGGATCACTGCAGAGAATATGGAAAATATCTGGAAAATTCTACTTACCGATGACAGTGTTACAGCTTTCGGAACAGTTGATCATATTTCACAGTTGGTTGTAGAAGTTTGGCTCTAATATTAAGAAAAGAATTCTTCCATCAAAATATAGAAGAAAGTAAACTTCACCTTTTTTATGAAGTAACTTACATTTTGTATTTCAAATTGGATTTATGCCTACATGTACTTTGTGAAGTCTGGAAAGAAATTGTTCACCAATTTTTATAGAAGAGAATAAAAAAAAAGAAATAAGGAAATTATAAAGTTGTGACTGATCAACATGGATCCAGAATCAGGACGGAACTTTGATTAATATCCAGAAAAGTTTCCCTCCGTAAAATGAGCATATGGATACTGGTGCTCATATGCAAGGTGAAGATAACGAACAGTGATCAATCTCAACTCCTATAAGCAATACAAAATAGATAGTTGGGCAAACACGGACCCCTGGACACACCACGGGTGGGATCAGGTGCCTAGGAGGAGTAAGCATCCCTTGTTGACCGGTCACACCCGCCGTGAGCCATATACGGAGGGAAACAAAATTTTGCAGCCCTTCCACTGGCAGTGGTGACGTCTCCATATAAGTGAAATATTCCAGTATCCATATGCTCATTTTACGGAGGGAAACATTTCTTTACATAAATTATAGTTCCGTCCTGCCTCTGGATCCATGTTAATCAGTCACAACTTTAATTTATTTTTAAAATATATTTTCTGCTTTATAAAGAAGTGTACATTTAGTAACATTAAACTTGTAAAATAATATTTAATTTTACGTCATTTACAACTGGTGTTTTAGAAATATCTTTAAGGGTAACCAACTTTTCCTATGGGCATTGACTAGATGCAAGGAATTTCATGCACGACGTCACCGTTTATGTGCACAAACTTTATATAAAGTATAAAACCTACTCCGTACCTAATCCGATAAAAATTCCAGTTCTGTTTTAAATAGCTTATATCAGAGTTAGAGAGAAAGATAACGGAAAATCTGTATCTAGGATATTTTTCACTTTAATATTCAATGGTGTTTAAGCTTAAGGTTTGACGACACGTTCCTCAAATATCGAATTTTGTATTTCTTTGTAATATACCAAAAATATCTATCAATGTTCTTTCTAAACTATTTTTAAAATGTTTTTCAACTATAAACACCAAAATTTGTAATTACAGTAATTCAAGTTTTTTCCAGTAGGATAATATAAGAAATACGATCCTGTGATATCTTGCACAAATGTCTGGAAAGGTACCTAAATTTTTTGTGAGGAGACTTGTTAAGTAACAATACTTCATAGACAAATTCTTTGCCGGGAAGAATTACGTATTATTGGGGAACGTATCGTCTGACCTTAAAGCTTACAAAAGAGTTTGACGAGCCAAAAAAAGCTAAAACGCCCAGGATTACAAATAATCTTTATTTAGTGGTGATGGCGATTGGGGGGGGGGTGTAGCAATAGTCACGTACATATTATATATTTTCTTGTCAGTCCAGTGTAGATTATTTATTTCCAAAATCTGCCACCCTTCTCGGAATCAAATTGTCGTCACCTAATAGTTATGAAGGATAATTATCGCAATTATACGCTATTCTAAATAATGCGAGTACTGATTATGGGAACTTGCAAATTATGTCGACAAGGTTTAACAATGAATGAAAAGAAAGAATTTATTGATTAAAGGAACTGACACAAAATTTTACAACCAGGCCATCTTTTTAAAAAAAAAGTGTTTGTTTGCCCTTTCTCGACCTATGGATCGCTAAATTAACATAAACTCAAATAATTGAAGATATCTTCAATTCATTTGATGCGCGCAACAATTGAATTGATTGATTGATGTTTTTCGCCACTTAACAAATTTTCAGTTATCTGGTGGCGCCTAGTTTTTATTGGTGGAAGAGAGAACCCAGATACAATGCACCTGGGAAGAGACCACCGACCTTCCGAAAGTAAACTGGGAAACTTTCTCACTTACCGGCGCGAGCGGGATTCGAACCGACAGAGGTGAGAGGCCTTGTGATTTTGAGCGCGATGCTCTAACCACTCTGCCACGGAGGTCCCGTCAATTGAATTAAAGATTTCTTCAAATAATTAATGATATCTTCAATTCTGAATTATTGGGCGCATTAATTGAATTTATGATAGCATTAATTCTTCAGATGAATTGATGTGCACTTTAATTGAATTAATATCTTCAAATGAATTAATGATATCAACAATTGAATTGATACGCGCTACAATTCAATTGAAGAGAGCAATAATTGATATAATGCGCGCATTAAATCAATTGATGAGAGTAATAATTGAATTGATGCACGCACTAATTTATTTGATGAGAGCAATAATTGATTTAATGCGCACACTAATTCAATTATTTCTCTCTTCAATTGAATTAATGATATCGTTAATTCATTTGAAGAGAGCAATAATTCTTTTAGAGAGAGCAACTATATAATTAAAGATATATTCAATTCAACGTATCCACAATTAAATTAAAGATATCTTTAATTCAATTGTTGCTCTCTTTAAAAGAATTCATGAGGGCATTAATTCCTTGTACAAAAGTATTGTAAATGATTGAAAGATATCTTCAATTGAATTAAAGAGATCATCAAATTATTTATACCGAGCTCTTAATTATTGCGAGCAATATTTCTACTAAATTGATGCTCTCATCAATTGAATTGAAGAGAGCAATAATTGAATTAACGCACGCATAAAATCTATCATTGCCCTCATTAATTCAATTAATGTACGCATCAATTGAATTGAAGAGAGCAATAATTGAATTAATGCACGCATTAAATCAATTATTGCTCTCATTAATTCAATTGATGAGAGCAATAATTGATTTAATGTGCACATGAATTCAATTAGAGAGAGAGCAATAATTGAATTGATAATATCTTCAAATAATTGAAGATATCCTCAATTATTTTAGTTTATGTTAATTTGGCGCTCCACACCGATCGAATGGCTAGAAATGATTCGACTCAAAACTTTTTTAACCTCCAGAAATGATTTTTTAATCATTCCAGAATTTTTTTTAAACCTGACAACTATTTTTCAGTTTCTAAATACCTTAAACATGAAAAGATCTGAACATTCAACAATGATGTTAAAAATTATTTGAATTTTTTCCCCACCTACCTATACTGACCCAATTTTTTATCCCAGGTCGGGAGAGGGTAAACAAGCTTTACTTTAAATATTGTCCAGTAAAAATACATCTAAATCTGACCTGTCTAAATATTTACAATCTCAAGTCAATTGTTGTAGCAGTAACATGCAGAACTAGATATCAGATTCCTTATATTGCATGGAATCTCATGTCAACTTACCTATGAGGAACATGTTGTATTGACTGACATGAGATTCCTTACACAATGCATGGAATCTCATGTAACAACTCAACTGTATGACAAACGGGATGATTTCAGCTTCTCCATCGTCAACTTCCCACATTTATGTAGCAATATTCCATTATCACCTGCATATGGTGTTTATATATCTCAACTGATTCGATATGCAAGAGCTTGTTCTGGGTAAAGTCAGTTTTTAAATCGAGGTAAGCTACTGACAAACAAGTTGATGGTACAGGGATTTCAACAGTCTCGATTGAAGTTAGCATTTCGCAAATTCTATGGTCGTTATAACGATCTAGTTCGTCAATACAACCTCGCATTGGGTCAAATGCTGTCTGACGTGTTTCATACCGATTGTTAAGCCGTTCTTGGCACACTGATTTTGACTACGGATAACTCCGTTTACCTGATCAGGATATGGGGCTCACGGCGGGTGTGACCGGTCAACAGGGGATGCTTACTCCTCCTAAGCACCTGATCCCACCTCTGGTGTGCCCAGGGGTCCGTGTTTGCCCAACTATCTATTTTGTATTGCTTGTAGGAGTTATGAGATTGATCACTGTTCGTTATCTTCACCTTGCATGGAATCTCATGTCAACTTACCTAGGAGGAGAATGCTGTGTTGACTGACATGAGATTCCTTACACAATGCATGGAATTTCATGTCAACTTATCCAGGAGGAGCATACTGTATTGCCCGACTTAGGATTTCTGACACAATGTATGGAATCTCATGTCAACCTACCTAGGAGGGGCAAGCTGTGTTGATTGACATGAGATTCCTGACACAATACATGGAATATCATGTCAACTTACCTAGGAGGAGGAGGATGTCTATCGAGTCAGGATGATTTGATATATTTATTGGTGCTTATTTTGCACTTGTGAAAGTAACAAAAAATCCTGCCCCACTCATAAAATAAATTCCATATCCAACCACAGAACATTGAATATTTTTTATTTTTTTTCAATTGACACATTGCAAGATCATTGTTTTCTTATGCAGAAAGGTGTATGACAAATAATCTGTTAAGTACAGTTGTATCATTGAAGGCTCAATAGAAGGTATGCTAACTTTCCATAAACATTAAAACATGTTCCATCATTCAGAATGTTTTAACAACCTATACTTGTATACAGAAAGGTCCTAAATGTTTGCAGTATTTTATACAGTTTAGAAGCCTTGTCTGCCCTTACATATACCAAAATGAGAATGAAATAATTCAAAATTTACAATGAATTACCCAATTTATAATCAACTCCAGCATTCTGTACACTTGCAATAAAGAAATAATTTTAAAAGAAATTTTAATATTGAATAGTCGATCCTTTTGACATCAAATGGTGCACATTCTTTATCAATGATTTAATCATCACCATCAGTTCAACTTCAGTAACATCCATATGTGTACTATTGTTTACAATCAAATCTCAGGATACATGTTTACAAGTACTTGCAAAATATATGATTATTATCCATAAAAAATATCAATAAGTTTTAACATTATCTTACAGATTGTATTAAGAGGCAAGCATATCAGGTCCATAATCTCTTTATGTGGAACTTTATACGAGATGTTGATACCAAACAACGCCTCTTTTGCCATGCTGTTCTACACCAGAGGATTCATATAGAACCTCTGTGTTTAAAATATACACTGTAGTAGATGTAAACATATTTCTTGTAGCACACATTTTTCCAATAGCTCATTATTCAGATCATACTTAAACCTGATCAGAAAACTTGCTCAAGGTAATAACAAATCAGCAATCACAGCCCTAAAAGAGAGATAGATAAGTAATCAAAAAGCTACATTAAGACATTGATACATCTGATCTTTTTTTTTAATTTAAACAATATTTTATTATGTATGAAACATAAATGGATTAAGCAGCAGGCTTGCAGCCTATATAAGCCTTCACCAATAAGGTACGTCCATGACCTCCTTCTGACATCTGATCTTCATTGTACAAATAACTGATGAATGATGTTACCAGCTAGATAAAACAGAAACATACCCAAAAATTAATTTCACAAAGTCTGCCAATAAAACAGTCTTTGTCAACTGTGTCCTCTCCTACACAGTGGTTTTTCCTATGAAACGATCTTTTGCAAACTTGACATTTGATCTACAAAATATTATGCATTAAATGTATGTACTTGAATAACTAGCTAAACATGATGAAGTTAAGGGAAGCTTTTATGATTCCTGAAGTTTATTTTATGAGCAAACAGCTATGATCCCTATTCGGATAAAAATGTTAAGAATGACTAGAAACCATTGACATCTGCCCCATCTGATATTTTTCCAAAATACTTTTTTTTGTTCTAGAAATTCACTAATCTGAGAGTCTAGGACTTGTGTTTCTTAAATTTAAGGTTTTGGAACCAACCATCAATACATTAATGCTTTAAAGTGATTTTGAATCAATTAATCTAGTCTAGTAAGAAATAAAACTTTTATATGATTAGATCGGGTGTGATAGGTCAAGGTCATTCAATTGATTTGTATGATGAACTTAAGTTTATTCATACAAAAATATTTTTTTAACTCTTATGATTTCAAAAAGAAATAAAAAAAAAACCAATTATAACATAGCTTGCAGTGTAAAATTGGACCAAAAAAAAAACCCACTCAAACTTGACAAACTTATAAAAGAATAATAGACATTTATGTCATCAAGAGATATCTCTTTTATCAGATTATCAATGAACCTTAATGGTAGAAAATATCTAATTTTTGTTTTGTTTTGGAAATTGGTATTATGTCAGTTGACATTTATCGAGGTGAACTTTGTATTTTCAATGAAATGAAACTATTAGTAAGATTTTCATTTGAAAATGACACATATGCGAAAATATCTAACTCTTGAATATACCTCATTTTTCCCTAATACTGCAAAACCACATCCTGGACAATGTTCTGTTAGGTATACTTCAAAATAAAAAAAAGGCAATACAACTTATTTCTTATAAACAATTGCAGTTAACATCAACTTCAAAATTTTAGGTTTATTTACTTTCAAACATCATCAAATCTGTTGCAATTTTCTGTCTCTTAGCTATAAGGTCTGCAGCTGTGATGTTTATAATTGGTTGTCCACTGAGATATCGCTCAGCAAACTATATATAAATATATTGGCACTCATAAATCAACATAAAGGAACATTATTTTAGAATAATACCAATATGCTTGAAAATACTTCTAAAACTGTAGAACTTTTACCAGTAAACAATGCATTCCACAGTTATAACCATCTGTCTGTTTAGAGTGTGTTTTAGTTTCCACCTGCCACTGCATCTGACTGACCTCATTGTAAGCTAACATCCTTTGATTCATATAGGAACTTAACAGGTAAAAATGAAATCAATATTAAATAATGCAGAATATATTGTGCAATGCCTTTTAACCTACATTGTTTGTTATGCCAATATCAATTTGCTTGTTGTTTAATTGTTTAACGTCCCTCGAGAATTGTTCACTTATATGGAGATGCCACCACTTGCCGGTTGAGGGCTGCAAATTTAGACCTATACTCAGCACTTAGGGCCATTGAGCAGTGAGGAATCTGTTACGTACCATCACCTACTGTGACACGGCACCTCTGTTTATACGGTCTCATCTGAAGGATCCGTCTCACGTCCCCCAATGGGATTCGAACCGCGACGTAAGGATCAACTCCTTACACCGCGACTCTACAGCAAATGCTCTAATCACTGCGCCTCGTGGCAACCAATATCAATTTGCATGGCATAAAGTGTCAGTTAAGCATGTCAATCCAAATCAAACAGATATTTTACAAAATTGTTAAAACATCGATGAATTAGTTCAATAAAATATATTTTATAAAATATGGGTGTAGATATCATTATACTACCAATTTCTTTTAACAGCAAGAATCTGTGATCTTCTTTCCACCAATGGATTCTAGAAATAGATTATTCCAATCTGTGGTTCCACAATCTTAAACGAATATGGTAGCACAGGTGACTTTGTAAATTACATACAAAAATATACAAACCATGCCTTTTAAGCTTAACATATATAAAAAATTTCATTTATAACTTACCATTTATGTTAATAAAAAAACTTACACCTAATGTCCAGTGTCCATGCTTAACAACTGCACCAATTACTGTGGAACACTCAAACAGTTTCAGCTGACAAGGTAAAAAAAAAAATAACATCTTGTAAAATATTCATTATTTCAGCACTAGCTAGGTATTATGAAAAAAACAGACGGCAGTATAAATCTCAACTATTTTACAACAGAAAATATCATTAAATATACTTAAATAAATATTAAGAACACACACACACACACACACACACTCACACACACACACACACACACACACACACACATATATATATATATATATATATATATATATATATATATATATATATATATATATACAGAGAGAGTCTTCACATTAACATTTTCTAAAAAGTTATACCTTCTTTTTGCATCCTTTAAGGGTAAAAGAGCCATCCACAATGGCAGTCATGGTTTGGGAAGGATACATTGTAATTTTGTTCCCCTTTTCTATTTCAGCCTGAACAAGGAAGGCCAGATAAGCATCTACTACTTATTGTAATTTAATAATAACTGTCAATTACTTCAAGTCCATGACATACAATACTATAAAGATTGTGTTGTATCTACATGTAGGATGTCAATTCATCTTAAAGAAAATTGAAATTGAAGGAAAACACAGAAAGATATTTTGTGTTTCAGTATCTCACTTTAATGTATGTGCTTATTTACATTTATATGATTAAAATTTAATATTTTGGGGTCATATCTAAAGGTTTCTTATTCTTCATAATCTTTCATTGCATGTAAGTGGAATATTTTGGAACTATTCTTTCCAAATTTCCATGGATTCTTCCAGGGTAGTGAAAATTCAAAAATGTCCCCAAAATTTGAAAACAATAAAATGAAACTGCTAGCATTGAATACTATGTAATGATGGACAGCTGAATGGACAGAAAGATGGGGAAAAAATCCAATACCATAAAAAATACCATACAAAATGAAATACAATACCATATTATACTTTTCTGTGTAGGATAATTAGTAGGATATAAGTACCATGGTTCCTAAAATTTCATGGAGCATATTAATGCCCAGTTTAATACAATTTTACTTTACCTGATCAGTGAGCCAATTATTGCCAGAAAGGGACTTAAAATCAGCATCTGTAACATTATAGCTAGAGACTCTAGCTATTATGTAATTTAACACTTCTTTCAAATTCCAGAGTTTCTCAACCGTTTCAAGAGCTGTTGATTAAAGTTAAACATATTACATTTGCAATGATGAAATACTGGAATTAATCATTGAAGAAAACTTTTCATTTACTTTTATATAACAGAGAATTCAACATTATGCTTTTGAATGGCAAATTAAATTTACCAGTACCTGTAATGAATAAGGATTCCTACTTTAATAAAATAAACTTTATTACTTGTGAAAAAAATTCACTAATTAAAGCATACTATTAAATATGTCCCATACAATAAATATTTAATATCTAGAAAAAATATAGGTAAATGTAGCATGCAATGCAAAAATGTTGTATATTTACTTAGATGTATACTAAAATAAAAATAATTATACTCCTACTATTAGATACATTTTTAATTTTAAACTGGAAACAGGAAGCAATAAATAACTGTTTAAAAAAAAATGAAGATGTACTACACGCACCTTGTTGCCTGTCAAGCACAGTCAGGGGCCAAGCATAGTCACTACTTGTACCTTCCTTAAAATGAACCTGATTCTGGTCACTCTTATGGACACTTTTCTTTTTTTTCAGAATGCTTTTGATTTTAAATCCTAATGAAAAAACAATAAGAGGCCTAAGGACCTTACCAGTCACCTGGGTATAATAACAAGAGGCCCACAGGCCTTATCGGTCACCTGAATACTAGTGAAATAGTATCACTACTTCCATGGGCTATGAAATCTAGAAACAAAATTCCTGTTCTGAATATCTAAGCTAAATTCTAGTGTTCAGCGACAGTATAAAACAAGATGTGTTCTTAAAACTTCACTGCCCTCAAAAGTGCAAAAACTGATGAAAGGCTTTAAATAATAGGTGTATTAACATTAAAACATTTGCAAGTATGCATTTAGATTTTATACAGTATCAGCAAACTTACAAATAAATACTATATACTAAGTTTGACCCTACCCTGGGGTCAGGCGGCCGTTTCACTAAACGATCGTAGATCGTAAACGTAGACTTAAATGTGAACGTAGCACGTACGACCGTTTCACTAAAAGTTACGATTTGCGATTTACGATCAGTATTGATCGTAACCCTACGAGTGGTCTAGGGCTATCGTAAGTGCTCCTACATGCACGTAAATGAGCAATATGGCCGCCATGCTGGCCCGCCTGGGATCATTTTGTGGTAGTATTTACCTGACTGAGTTTGTTTATACTTTATAGGAAGAAAACAATCACAATGACTTGCAGTCTGCTTTTGCACAAAAATATTGTACAGTCCGAGCCCGAATCTTAAATCAATTAGAGTTGTCCTTCTTGATTACGCGTCACAGGGGTCAAGTCCGTTTTGGGCCCGGGCTCTGTGATACCACAAATATAGTAAATTCATTGTATCACAGAGTTCGGGTCCAAAACGGGCCTAGCCCCTGTGACCAGTCTGCTGAAATAAATGTATAGGCAATGCATCAATTCATATTTTAAAAAATGAGGAGGGGGTGGGGGTTAGTCAATATATCAAACTTTGCATGTAATAGAAATGTAATAGGGGGTATTGCTACATTTGCCTGCATCACCGTTAGATTACATGTATATTTAACATTAGGCAGAATTCAAGACATTAATATTCTCATAGACATGTTCAGAAATGAAGTTTCTTTAGTAACAGTTGATTTAAATCCGAGACGTTGCGATTCCACGTACTCAGCTATTTTTCCCCCGTCAGATCAATATCTTTGATGCAACTGACTAACTGCATAATACATGCACATTTTAAGGGAAAATATGATAATAAACTGATTTGGTAATGGGAGAGGGGTTAAAATCCCTATTTTGCAAGTGGATCGTTTCTGTAGTTTTATGAAGGTCGTTAGAAATTAAACATACAAACTAGACCTATATGTATACACAGACAAGGGAAGGGTCATTATCGGACCCTTGGGGTTCCGACCCCTTGTTATAAAGTGCACTCCCGTGGGGATCCGGGTTAGAATAGCTAGGTCCTCAGTACTTCTTGCTTGTCGTAGGAGGCGACTAAATGGGGCGGTCCATCGGATGAGACTGCAAACACTGAAGTCCCTGAAGCCGTAAAACGTAAAACGGCACTGGTGACGTCTCCATATTAGCGAAAATTCACGTGAGGGACGTTAAACAATATAAAAATCAATCATCATAAAGTGCAATATCGATAATAATTTTTAATAAAAGATCTGGATTATACATCATAGTTAGCGTATGCTTACAGAAAAAAAAATATAAAATACAAACGTATGGGGAATATAAATTTCAAGTCATTTAAGGAACAAATTGAGCCTATGATTTGTTTGAAATTTATACAAATAAGTGAATAGATATGTCATTAATGTTACAGTTTATTTTACAATAATGATTAAACGCCGGAGTACATATCCATGGTTTGATGCAGGATAAAATTTCCTATACGTATGTGCAATTTTATTTTCATTTTATTATTTCTTTTTATCAATATCATTTCATTATCTTATTTATTTTTTTTACTAGTAATCTTGAACATAGTTTACTTATTGAGGAAACTTGGCTCACATGAGCAGATCGATACATGACATTTAAAATTCTAAAATGTAAATTTTTCATGTTATTTCTTGTATCATTTTCCCCCCAATTTTAGTTACATGAAAGTTAATAAAAATTATTCTATCAATTGTTTAAAAATTCTAGGAATTTTCTTTACGTTACACTAGAGATCGGGCTCAAAATTTCAATTAATTTTGTTGACAACTTGCATGAGTTACTGCAGACGATAAGGATATGTTTAAAACCATGAGGAAATAATGAATGGATATTTCTTTCCATGGTAGGATTAATTTTAAATCTACCTCTATAGAGAAAAGAGTTCTAAAAAGTCAAACGTAAATCGCAATCGTAAGTGTTACGACTACGATAGGTTTCGTGAAACGCTCGTATACGTGCGAGTCAAATGATCTTAAACGTAATCGTACGTTTACGATCTACGATCTGTTAGTGAAACGGCCGCCAGAACCCTTACTCTGGGGATCATCAAATTTACAATTTTGGTAAAGGACTACCTGGGTTTTTTTTCAAAATATCTATTTACTTTTAATTTAGTATCAATAGCACTTAATTAGATGTTATTTAAGTGTTTTACACATAAACACTATATACCAGGTTTGACCCCGCCTTGGGATCAGAACCCCTACCCCAGGGATCATGAAATTTACAATTTTGGTAGAGGCCTTCCTGCTCTACATCAGTTAGAGTTAACCAACAGAAATTATATTGCAGAAGTTGGAATTAATAGATAATTGTTATAAAGATGGTAGTTGACTTTTCAACACTATACACGACCATTCCTCACGATAAATTAAAGACTAGACTTTTTGACATCATAGACAGTTACTTCTTCAACAAAAACGGAAAACGGAAATATTCATATCTAGTGATCATTCCTTCAAAAGCTTACTTTGTTAAACACCACTCTGATTCCACGCACAAGTACTCTGAAGTTGAAATAAAAAATATGCTAGAGTTCCTCATTGACAATATCTTCGTGGTCTTTGGTGATCAGGTCTTCCAACAGTCTGTTGGAATTCCCATAGGCACGAATTGTGCTCCTGTGTTAACTGACCTGTTTTTATATTCATATGAAGCAGAATTTATTCAAACACTTCTACGTGAGAAGAAAAAATCTCTGGCTGTGACCTTCAATTCGACTTTTAGATATATCGATGACGTTTTGTCTATTAACAATGATAGCTTTCATTCATATGTCGATTTGATATATCCCTGTGAGCTCGAAATAAAGGACACCACAGAGTCGTCCACTTCTGCTTCATACTTAGATATTTTATTGAAAGTAGACATTAACGGCAAACTAACAACTCAACTGTATGACAAACGGGATGATTTCAGCTTCTCCATCGTCAACTTCCCACATTTATGTAGCAATATTCCATTATCACCTGCATATGGTGTTTATATATCTCAACTGATTCGATATGGAAGAGCTTGTTCTGGGTATAGTCAGTTTTTAAATCGAGGTAAGCTACTGACAAACAAGTTGATGGTACAGGGATTTCAACAGTCTCGATTGAAGTCAGCATTTCGCAAATTCTATGGTCGTTATAACGATCTAGTTCGTCAATACAACCTCGCATTGGGTCAAATGCTGTCTGACGTGTTTCATACCGATTGTTAAGCCGTTCTTGGCACACTGATTTTGACTGCGGATAACTCCGTTTACCTGATCAGGATATGGGGCTCACAGCGGGTGTGACCGGTCAACAGGGGATGTTTACTCCTCCTAGGCCCCTGATCCCACCTCTGGTGTGTCCAGGGGTCCGTGTTTGCCCGACTTTCTATTTTGTATTGCTTGTGGGAGTTATGAGATTGATCACTGTTCGTTATCTTCACCTTGCATGTAGAGTTAAAATGTACTTACTGCTAGCACCCATTGCAGCTGATTCATTAAATTCTGAGTGTTTGTTTGGATGTTTGTTCTCTTCCAACCGACCTCGTTTTCTCTGTGGAGGTTTACTTAAGCCTGAAATTATTCACTCGAATTTTAGTATTCATATGGAATATATTACCTGCTGCAAAATTCCTAGCTTTCCTAAATTTCAAAAATGCAAAATGTATAGAAATTCGAAACATATCAGAGGTTATTTTTACCTTGTATATTCTTTCTCTTGCATCCAAACCCTATAAAAATATATGGACACATTCAAAATGAAATCAATAAACATTAGATAAATCCTGCATTCAGTTTGCTCTATTTCTCATAACAATATCTAAACAATTCCAGATGCACACATGTGTATATTGTTAGACAAAAACAATAAGGATAAGTTAAGCCTCTAAACTATAAACTCTCCAATTTTATATCATAATAGATTTGCTAGGAAAATCCTTGGACGAATTTGGCTCCACGTTTTTGGCACGCTGTTTTGGGCTATATTTAGCTCTAAAACTTCATAGTTATTTCGGATTTCAAACATTTCGGTTGAGCATCACTGAAGAGACATTATTTGTTGAAATGCGCATCTGGTGCATCAAAATTGGTACCGTATAAGTTTTACATATTAATGATGAGAAGAAAACCTGTTTTCATGCTTTTTGCAGCACTAATTAAACCCTCTATAGCATTTCGTCCATCTTCTGCTTCTTTTTCAAAATTTCTCTTTAAAACCAATTTCTTTTGGTTCACTGACAAAGATATAAAAGTTAAATGTCATTTAATTAATATTCACCAAGTAAATTTTAATGCATTTTAATAGTCTTTTATACAAATGAATATAAAAAGATCAAATTTTATCTAAATTATGTTGAATAAAGATATGTAATCAAAATATTAAACATGATATATTCATATTTAACCTTAATAAATGAAAATGATCTACAAATAAAACATCTAATGATTAATTCATTCATAATTATGTGAAATCAAGCAAAACAATCAGGATAGAAGCCAATTTGTTTGGATTTTCCTAGCAAAACTGAACAAGGATGTGGGCATAGGAGATATGATAAATCTTTTCTAGACTCTAGACCGGGAATCATGAAATTTATTGTCCACACATTTAATAACTGACCATTTCGGCCCCACCCTGATAGCAAAACACTTACCCCTGGGATCATCAAATTTACGAATTTCGTATAGGACTACCTGCACCTTCTAAATATTCATTTAGTTTTAATTATACTCCCACGGAACTAAGTTGCGGAGGGTGTAATGTTTTTTACCCGTCCGTCAGTCCTTTTCTGGTCAACGCAACTCCTCTGTGACAGCTAAATAGAATTTCGTGAAGCGTTGTAGTTAATAAGGACACACTGTATAGATTTGCATATTTCCAGGAAATTGTTATTCAATATTTTTTTCTGGGAGTTATGCCCCTTTTGATCTTAGAATTTCGAGTCTGTCTCTCCTGTTCTTGCAGTAATGCCTATCATTACCATTGATTGTGTGAGGCATTGTCAGGCAATGTTGGAGCGTGGGGTATGTGAGCTTGTTCACCTCTGCTTTTTTTTCATTTAGTATCAAATAGCACTAAAGAAAATGTTAATTAAATGTTTTACACATAAACAATATGTACCAAGTTTGGCCCCACTCCACACATTCATTACAGATGATATTTCTCGGACAATCCGGCTTTTCATTGGTGCATTTCGTGTATTTATGACTAGTTTACATTCTTCTTTGGTCAAATAATAGAAACTCCAACGAAAACAAACACAAAATGATGTGTCCAACATTTTTGGTATCGTATGTCCTAAATATTTCAGCATGAAATACTCTATACTATCGTCAGTTTGGATTAACCCATCAATAAAACGAAGAAAAAAACGATTGAAACAAATCATTGTATCTACAGTCGTTAAGCACCTACATGTACGAGTCGATTAAACTTAATCAAACAACGTACATTATAGACATGAAATCACCCATTCTGATTTCAGCATTACCTGCGCAAGCGCTAATTGCATTTAGTAGGATTACATTAAAGTATTTCCTTGATTTCATCGAACGCACGATCATTTTCAAAATTCCTATTTCATTATCGAGGACAAATACGTCAATTAAGTATGAAGTCTGCTGTATTTTATAGTTTCATCCATATTGTATGGACTTTAACAGGGGAAAATGTCTGCAGGTAAGTATCATATTATGTAAGCAAGATTATGATTATTATATATAGTATTCAACTTTGAGGCAATTCTTTCTCATCCACACAGATACAATGAAACCACTGAACCACAATGCTGTACAGGCTTTAAAGAAGTAAACAACCTCTGTATTAAATCAGGTAATAAAATTATTACATGGTGTTAACTATGATCAATCTATGCATTCTCTGCTATGATGAATATTTGTAAATACATTTCGAAATGATAATTGATGAGAGCATACCTTAAGAGGATTTGGGCATAATTTTTGTAAAAGTAAAGAATAAATATTAAGTGGCCATGCTCTAGTTATAATAAGTGTAATCTATTATGGACAATCAAAGGCTAAAATATTCCGCATATTAAATTTATATTTGTGAATACAGTATGCAGTCCCGGATTTATTGGTCAATATTGCAACAACACCTGTATCGAGGGATACTTTGGTCAGAAATGTTTTGGTATATGTAAGTGTAAGAATGAGACGGAGTATTGTCATCACGTGTGTGGGTGTATAGTTAAACCTCTTGATAGCGACAACAAATCTACTGAGACGAACGAGACCACTACTACCGTCCCGTGTGTGTTCACCACCGAAACAATCAAATCATCCCCGACGAAAGAATCAGGAAAATTTACTACTAAAAACATCATTTCAGGTCAAGGTTAGTATGCTGTAGAGCATGAAAAAGATATTGATGTTTTATGATTTATTTATCTTTTAGAATTTAGTACATGGATATATATAAGTACTTATTACAATTACACCCCTCTCCATCTCTGCAAAATAGCATCGGTACTTACTTAATTGGATGCTTATAATACCAGAAAAATATCAAATAAACCCAGATGCACCTAACAAAAATCGCAGATTGCCTCCTATAGTAAAATATTTGTTTTAACAGAAGAAAAGGAAAGCCCAAGTTTGGATGACAACGTTCTGATATTTCTCACTGTTGCAGGGATGAGTTTGTGTTTCGCGATTCTTATTTATTGGTACGAAATAAAACTAGTACATTTATGAATCAATTTATATTTTACTGGAAATTCTAATTCTAATTCGTAGCAATATAGATTTGAAATGAACTATTCAAAATCTTTGCAGCTGTATTCGTTCTAAAATGAAAGAACAGAAAACAGGTAAAGTTTATTTATATTTTACTGAAAAATAATTGCTTCATAACATCTCAATAGGGAAGGTTAACACCTGAAAGAAAATGAAATAACCTTTAAACAATTATAATCTTGTAGAACACAGTGCCCACTTTAACGCTTTATATGGTGAACAGCAGGAAGCGGTTAATACCAGACCAGAGTCCTCTACGGATCCCATATACGACAGTTATGATCCGGGTTGCTACAGTACACTTACATTGAGGGTTAATTTAGGGTCAACGGTTAATGGAGAAGAAGAATCTGAAACATTAGCATCAAACTCGGATTCCCATTGTATTTACTTTGATGGAGGAAGGATGGAATGTATATCCGAAGAAAGGACTGACGGTTTATTACACGATTCATTTGCTGGGCGGAATTCTGAAGAGGGTGATAGCGTGTGTGAAAGCACGATCAGCAATGGACCTTATGAAAACGCATGCTCTGGTCTGAGTGATACCTCTTTGTTGTGTCAGTCTGCTGAGAGGCGATTTGACTTAATGTCCTCAGTCGAAGATTATTCTACTGGACAGCACATAGATAGTCCACTGTATGAACTTGTCTCCATTCAAATGACTTGAAGGAACATAAATTTGTAACACATCTAGTTTAACATTCAGTAGAAATCCTGTGTGGATCCGGGTTAGAATAGGTCCTCAGTACCCCCTTGCTTGTCGTAAGAGGCGACTAAATGGGGCGGTCCTTCGGATGAGACCGCAAATTCGAGGTCCCGTGTCAAAGCAGGTGTTGCCCGATTAAGTCTACTTCATGCTCAAAGGCCATAAGCAGCGAGCAAAGGCCTATATTTTACAGCCCTTCATCGGCAATGGTGACTCTCCATATGAGTGAAAAATTCTTGAGCGGGACGTTAAACAATAATCAAATCAACCATTCGTTCAGTAGAAGAGTAAATTTATACGAAAAATCCCTGATCAAGATATTAAATTGTCAATATAGTGATAAACTACGAACAATGTACTAATTCGTCAATTCTACATTTTACTAGATAGATATACTGAAAATGTGTTAAATATTATAAATATTTCCTCGTAGATTACAGTTTTTGATTAATTCGTGTCATCCTAGCGAGTGTCTTATAAGTCAAGGAAAGCAAATGCCCAAGTGAATGGAAATAAAACCACGAATATGTACTTATCTATTTTAGTTTGTTTTAAATGGTAAAACATGAGCACTACGAAAAGTGGTCAGTCTCATAAATCCTATAAAGAATACATACTTGAGAAAAGGTCGAGCATGGATGGAAAGTCTAGAGGTGGGAGCAAGGAGAAGTAAGCATCAACTGTTTTTCTGTTAACTGGTCCGCCGTAAGCCCTATAACCTGATCAAGTGAACGGGATAATCCGTAGTCAAACCCAGTATGTAAAGAACGGCTTAACAATTGGTATGAAACAGGCCAGGGATCATTTCATCCAATTTGCAAATTAAATCATTACAATGACCATAGAATCTACGGTATGATGACTTTAAACGAGACTTTGTAAACCCCTGTTAAATAATATAGAATCGTGGTAATATTCTTGATTCAAATGAAAGCCTATGACACGATTATAGGCGCTCGGATCATGTATAAAATATATAAGGCTTTAGAGGATATTGAAACTATGATTTTGATATTTTTACCACTCTATGATGTGGATTTTTAGTTTTCTGTAAACTATTTCGTGTAATATATGAAATTTATGATATATAAATTATTTGTTGTAGACGAATGACCTAAATTAATAAGTTTTTTCAAGTTATACCAATTGGTTGGACTCTGTAGAGGATCCAAAGCTCTCTTCAACGTTTGAACTCTGTGGAGGGCCACGTTGCAACAACCCTTCCTGAGATCTCTGATCGCCTAAAATAATAGCATCAAATTTGAGCAGAAGTTAGCAAACCACCAAATCTCTTCTGCATGACTTTTCGATAATTTTCTTCCCACCCGCCTCCCTATGCAGTTAGTAAAATATTTCTATTCTTTTCGGTAGTTTCGAGGAATGATTACTCCACCTGCCGCCAACTATATTATAGATGTAGTTTACAAAATAAATTATAGATGTAGTTTACAAAATAAATTATAGATATAGTTTACAAACTAGATTCTAGATGTAGTTTACAAACTAGATTCTAGATGTAGTTTACAAACTAGATTGTAGATGTAATTTACAAACTAGATTATAGATGTAGTTTACAAACTACATTATATATGTAATTTACAAACTAGATTATATATGTAGTTTACAAACTATATTATAGATGTAATTTACAAACTAGATTATAGATGTAGTTTACAAACTAGATTATAGATGTAGATAAACCTTGTTGAGCTCTCTGATTGTTAAACTTTTGAGTAGAAGTTAGCAAAACACGGAAAGCTCTTCTGCAGGATTTTTCAATAATTTTTTCCCTCCCGCCTCCCTCTGCAGTTAGTAAAATATTTCTATCCCAGTGGGTAGTTTCTAGGATTGATTGATTAAATATTGTTTAATATATTTTTCACTCATATGGAGACGTCACCACTGCCGGTGAAGGGCTGCAAAATTTAGGCCTATGCTCGGCACTTACGGCCTTTGAGCAGTGAGGGATCTTTATCGTGCCACATCTGCTGTGACACGGGACCTCGGTTTCTAGGAATGAATACCCCACCTGATGCCAACTAGATTATCGTTGTAATTTACAAACTAGATTATAGATGTAGTTTACAAACTAGATTATAGATGTAATTTACAAACTAAATTATAGATGTAATTTACAAACTAGATTATAGATGTAGGTTACAAACTAGATTATAGATGTAGTTCACAAACTAGATTATAGATGTAGTTTACAAACTAGATTATAGATGTAGTTTACTAACTAGATTATAGATGTAGTTTACAAACTACATTATAGATGTAGGTTACAAACTAGATTATAGATGTAATTTACAAACTACATTATAGATGTAGTTTACAAACTAGATTATAGATGTAATTTACAAACTAGATTATAGATGTAGGTTACAAACTAGATTATAGATGTAATTTACAAACTAGATCATAGATGTAGTTTACGAACTAGATTATAGATGTAGGTTACAAACTAGAATATAGATGTAATTTACAAACTAGATTATAAATGTAGTTTACAAACTAGATTATATATGTAGTTCACAAACTAGATTATAGATGTTGTTTACAAACTAGATTATAGATGTACATGTACTTTATGTTAGCTATTTTTAATTCAACTTACAATATATTGTATTGTTTATTGACAGAAATCTGTATGCTATTTTTTACGTTGATATCTTACAGTGTGATTTCAACATGTGAACTGTTTTTTCTGACAATCTTACATGTGGTCAACTGTCTCATACTTATTAAAACAATACATACTATTTCCTATATATTCGCATGTAAATCTTTGATCGCTATTGTGACCCCAACCGACTCCCGGGGGCCATGGTTTGTTTTCAAAATTGAATCTGGACTAGGTCAGGAAGCTTTCATGTGAATGTAAACTTTTCTGGCTAAGTGATTTTTCAGAAGATTTTTAATGATTTTCCCTTTATATTTGTATGTAAAACTTGATCCCCTATTGTTGCCTCATCTTACCCCCGGGGACCATGATTTTGAAAACCTTGAATCTGCACAATGTCAGGAAGCTTTCATGTCAATTTCAACTTTCCTAGCCCAGTAGTTTTTGAGAAGAGTATTTTTAACGATTTTCAATATATATTTGTATGTAAAACTTTGATCCTCCTTGTGGCCCCATCCTTCCCCCGGGGGCATGATTTTTTTAAACTTGAATCTGCACTATGTCAAGAAGCTTTCATGTACATTTTCACTTTTCTGGCTCAATAGTTTTTTTTAGAAGACTTTTAAAGATTTATCCTATATATTTGTATGTAAAACTTGGGTCCCCTATTGTGGCCCAGTGATTCTTGAGAAGAAGATTTTTAAAGGACACCACCCTATTTTTGTGGTTATCTCCCCTTTGAAAGGTGAAGATAACGAACATTGATCAATCTCACAACTCCTACAAGCAATACAAAATAGATAGTTGGGCAAACGCGGACCCCTGGACACACCAGAGGTGGGAACAGGTACCTAGGAGAAGTAAGCATTCCCTGTCGACCGGTCACACCCGCCGTGAGCCCTATATCCTGATCAGGTAAACGGAGTTATCTACAGTCAAAATCAGTGTCCCAAGAACGGCCTAACAATCGGTATTTACATCGCTATGTGTAAGTACTGGTGGCTATACGGTTTGGATGTTAAGACTCGGGAACTTTGTCAACATTGAAATAAATGTTTTCCATGATTTCACTATCAGGTGATCCAATAGGATCGCATGTGACATCACTGTACCACGTGACTACCTAACTAATTAGCGAGAGTTTTTGTAATCAGGGCTAAGATTAAAATCCGTAGTATGACTTATTATCGCATTATTTAGGCGAACTATTAGAATGCATAAGAAAGACAAAATGCATATAATTTTGTATACTTTGGAAACATGCGACGTATCCTTTAATCTTGAACAAATCTAAATAATAATTCTCCTTCATCTATTTCGCCGCGGTGGTCGAGAGGTTAGAGCGTTCGCCCCTCATGTGGAAGGCCGGGGTTCGAATCCCGGCCGCGACACAACTAAGTCGTTAAAACAGGTAGTGACAGTTCCATCGCCAAACGCTTCATTTACCGTGCGAGGAACGTGCACTGTTCTCTATTGAGCATTCACTTCAATCACCTCAGAACTTTGTCCAAAAATGCATGTTAAATGTTTTAGTGCCGACACTCTCCACACGACTTTTAACCCTACCTGATGAATTCCAGGAAACGGAAAACTATTAGTGCGGTAAGTATGTCAAAGTGTACAATTAAACTTATTGACGCCAATTTTTTTTTTTTTTTTTCAGCTTCATATATTTATGAAATTACCTTTCCTGAGCAAAAATCACCCTGGTGCGCTTTGACTTTGTACCGAAGGGGGTACCTGTGATTCTTTATTTTCCTTAAGCTATACAGCTCATCGGTTATAAATACAAAATATTTACAAATATATACAAGTTATACAGTAGAGGGTGAGTAGACATACAGATACAATTTTGAGTATATAAAATCAATGCATTTCAACATACATATAACAATACACGTGAATAATATGTCGAAGCAAGTACAGAATTCATAAGTTACATGAAGATCGAAACTTTGCAGTCTGTTGTAGGAACTTTCCTAAATTATTGAGTTCTTTTGTAATATTTACACTAAGAAGCTCTACTAATTTGAAGACACTTGGTTTCTTGTAATAAAATGTTTTGATATATTTAATTCTTAAACCGTTATAAAAAGGACATTTTAAAATAAAATGAAATTCGTCTTCTAACTCATTTAAGTTACAAAATGTACAAATCCTATTATTTCTTGAAATAGTTTTATGCCTAACCTTCTCAATGTTCAAAGAGTGTGAAGATGTCCGAAATTTTGTTATATATTTCTTTCCATTGGGACCTGTGTTATTCAGGTATTGTACAGCAACACAATGATTGAAACATGCTTATTGCATTTGTTTAACAATGAATTTCAATAGATTGAAATTTCCCGTATTATGTCAGCACTATGCCTGTAAGACTATGTACCTTACGTTGCTACTGTGTATATATAATTAAAATGCTTTAGCTTTTAAAGCAAATAAAATACTGGTACACGTTGAAATTCTTATTTAAGATGACTAGAATGACCGCTTTTATAAAAGGTACATTTATACGAAAGGATCAAAAGGGGTGAAATGATTTACTATTAGTAAATCGCACAAAAATCTTAATTTTTTCAGTTTATTTTCTCATCACACGCATTAGATTTCATTTCTGTGAATGGACTTATTCTTCTGAATATGAAAATAATGAATTACTGGAAACAAAATAAGTAAAAATGCCAATGGGAATAAAAGATATTAAAAGCTCAAAGTGTACAGTGTATAATTCATGAAATGGGATTAAATATCATAAAAGGAACCGCATCTCGAGTGTATATCCCCCCCCTTTATATTCATTCAATTTTATTTTCATACTTTATCATTATTACATTTATTCGTTATACCTTCCCTTTTCTAAGGGGGGGGGGGGGGGGGTCTCTAGCTTCTTGTAGGGAATTTCATACCATGAATTGAAAAACAACAAATCTATGACAAAACAACAAACCTGTGATAGAAAAACTTTATACAGACTGTTAAACTGCAAATCAGTAAAGGTAATTAATTTCAGTCTACTTAACATTTATTGGATGATCTCGATGGGGGAGGGGGTTGCAATCCCCCTTTTGATTTAAAAGAGGGAGGGAAAAGAGTTTATATATGCAGGGGAATGACTATCAATCGCCCACGTCTCTCCAACACGAGGTCAACGCGTGGAAACAGAAGTGGTCGGTGGTAGATTCAGTTGATGCCAAGTAAATGCTTGTTGGAATTCAATAAAGATATTTTCCAACCTGCAGAAATTATAATTTTTTATCAGCTGCACCTTGCCCTTACCAACTGCAAAGCAGAAAATAAGGTCCTTTTCATTTCAACACGTACTTGAAAAGATGTACTTACGTTCCACAATAGGCAAGGAGAGACTTTCTGGAGTGGCTTTAATGAAGGATTACCCACAATATCAAACTACATGGACATTAATTATCTAACAAAGAGATTCATTAACATGCATCCGAAAAGAATAAATTGAACTCTTTTAGGGAAAATGTCAAATGATCAATGCCGGATCAAAATTTAATTTTAAATATTTATGGGGGAAGGGTTCAAAACTCCTGCAAGTTTTTGCAATCTGACATCGATATTCACATTTACACTGATTATCATTTTCAACATCATACAATTTTGTTTTAAGGGGGGAGGGGGTGTTGATGAAGACTAAGTGAATTAAGTTTTTGTCAGACATTGAACATTTATCAATGAACATTGTGAATACGTTTAATTCTTTTTAAAGGATGTTTTAATCGGTATCTAACTTATAAAACCGCATGCATACGATAAAATAAATCCACTGTACAAAGCACATATCATGGTATCAACAACAGTCAACAAATCCTCTGGGTTAACCACCCCCCCCCCCCCCCCCCTTTGAAAAATCTAGATCCGCGCCTGATATTGTGGTCGAGATCAATTAAACATTATTCGATCCCACACATTTCAACATTTCTGGGGGGGGGGGTTAATTTCTTTCTTCTTCTTTTTTTTTGGGGGGGGGGGTTAGGTTTTATTGTTGTTGTTAATTTTGTCAATATCGAACTTTGCGGAAAATCATTCATGAATAGATTTATTTAAGTTTTCGAACGATTCCCATCAAATATAAGCTGAAATAAATTCAAACCGAAGCGCGACTTATTTCCCACATACTTTATGAAGGCTTGGACAGAATCGAGGGTGATAGGAAAGACCGAATATAGATAACCCCCCGTTTCCACAGAAACTAGTGTTTTGCCATCATAAACTTGAAACGTGTATTTAAAACTAAATAAAATAAATCCCAGCAAGAATTAAACTTAAGAAAAGTTGAAAGTAGTCGGGATATGTCCTATTGTTTGATTAAATGGTTTGCTCAGTTTACATTTTTTTAAAGACCTAAAACTTGATACCTCCTACATGTACGTGCATAGCTATAGATACGTATATGATTGGCACAAATAAAATGTCCTTTACACTTTTAATTATCATACAAACCGTTTGCGATAGCTCAGTGGCAGAGCGCTCGCCTCGTAACCGAGAGATTGTGAGTTCGAGTCCGCTCACGTGCCATGGTAGTGTCAAACCTAAGACCTAAACATAGGTAGTGATTGCTCCTTCGTGAAACGCTCAACATTTAGAATTTTAAGAGAATCGCGGGTCTTTTCGATATGAACTTAGAAATGAACTTTAAAATGGAGGTACTGTGTCGCGGCAGCTGGTGTTGACACGTTATAGAACCCTCACTACTACAGCCATAGGCGCTATGCACAAGCCTAAATGTGTGGAATTTCACACAAAAAATCTCGTTGGGACGTAAAGCAAACAAACAAACAATTATCATATACTAACCCTGGGCTAATTTATTAAATTAGTTCTAACACAGATGTCTCTCTCAAACTCAATTATATACAAGGATGGAAGTATTTAGTGTTACCGCGTATTTGTACGCGCTTTAGCATTTGTTCAGCGGCCACATAATAAGTGAGCAATCATCTAACTCTCGTAGAGGTATTCAATAAGTATTAACAGATGTTTTCCACGGAGATAAGCTCTTGTAAAATCGAAATGCTTTAGGGCGGTTCTGTATTTCAATATCAAGGGTATTTTCATATGCAAAGAACATCATAATAATGTACCTATGTGCAGATGATAATGCGAATATATGCTTTTATATTAAATTCTATCTTAGATACAGTAATGGGTAAGTCAAACAGTATAGGTAGGTCAAACACGGACCCCTTGACAGGACCACAATGTAAACTAGTCATTTGTACTAATTGTGCTATCCTGTCTAAATAAAAGAATTTATTATTATTATTATTATTATTATTACCAGAGGTGGGATCGGGTGTCTAAGAAAAATAAGCACCCTCTGTTGACCGGTCACACCCACCACGAGCCCACCATCTTGATCAGGTAAACTGAGTAATCCGTAGTCCAAATCAGTGTGAACAGAACGGCCTAACAATGGGTTTGAAACAGTCAGACAGCATTCGGAAAACAGAACCAGAAAAGCACAATGTGGTGTTCTGGAAAGTTCGATCACATTCTATGAAATCAACACACACAGACGTGGTGGTTGTATAATAATAAATCGTCTGTGATTTTTTTTATATTTAGATCTTTCATCTGTTTAATTCCAGAGTTTTTCTTTGAAGAAAGGTGGATTGGTTACTTATTTTTAGAATTCTGTTAAAGATAAATCCATATGAAGTTTCTTGAGTTTCAGATATATGGCTGTTTCCTAGAATTGATACATCACGTAAATATTTTATTTTTACAGCGATGGACAGGTACTGATTTTTGTTCACACAAGCTGAAAGCTCAAGTCATCTTTGTCCGACATCAGTCTGTTCCGTCCTTCCGTAAACTTGTATTTCCGACTTCATCTCAAGAACCACAGAGCTAATATCAGCTAAACTTGTCACAATGGATGTTTGGGTAAAGAGGATTCAAGTTTGTTCATATGAAGTGTCACATCCTCATTGAAGTGGAAATAATTACGAAGTAGTAAAAAAAAACCATCTGGCATCTTTGAAATAATCTTCTCTTCAAGAGCTTTCAAACATACTCGACACAAATGATTCTTGGGTAAAGGGGATTCAAACTTGTCAAATGAAGGACCATGATCTCTCCAAAGGTGAAATAAGAAAATGCAAAAAATAGTGTGGGACCATCAATGCTCATATCAATATGTAGGCATCCCAAGGTATTGAAGTCTGTTCAAATCATGAACCCCGGTCCCCGTGTAGAATGGGGCCACAATAGGGGGGTCAATATTTCAAATGGAGATATATAGGATAAATCTTTTAAAAATATTCTTCTCAAGAACAATAGGGCCACGATTATTCATATCGATATGCAAGAATCCCCGGTTAGTGCAGGTTCAAAGAAGATGGGTGACTTTATCGAGCCGAGAACCCACAGAAGGACAAATATCAAAGTTAAAATTGAAACTCTCCAGAAAAAGAAAAAAATGCATTCTAGTTAAAACAACCAATCCATAGTTTCCAAAAACGCTTTTTCAATGTGCCCATTTCAAATGAACATTGCAAAAATCCTATGCAAAATCAAGTATACGCGAAAAACGCACAAAATAACAGTAAATTCGACTTTTCCAAGCAGATTTTCATATTACGTGGGCGAAGTCTCCATTGTGAAGTGAGTAAAGTATGTTATTAGATGTTCAGGTGTAAAATGTTTTGTAAATTAAATTATGGAGACTTGATCTACTCTATGAAATTTTTTTTACTTCTTGTGTATAACTTTTGTCGTATTATGGAGAAAAGTTCTATGTCCATGTCGGGTGACTTTAGATAGCTTGAAATTCTGGAAAATTTTTATGGGATGGATTTGTGGTAATGTGAGACCACAATGGGGGATCAAAGTTTTACATGGGAATACATGTGTATAGGAACAGCAGGGTCATGATTACTTGTATTAATATGCAAACATCTGGTACTAGTATGCAGATCAAAGTTCAAATCGTGACCCCCAGGTAGGATGGGGCCATAATAGGGGATTAATGTTTTACATGAGGATATATAGGGAAACATCTATAAAAAATCTTCTGAAGAACAGCAGGTCAATGATTAGTCATATTAATATGCAGTCATCCTCGGGTAGTGTATTTAAGTTTGTTCAATCCAGGCACCCAGAAGTAATATTGGGACATAATAGGACATCAAAGTCTGATGAGGAAATATACTAAAAATTAAAACAATTTCTTGTGAAGATTAGCAGAGACCACACTAAATCATATAAAAATGCAAATGTTCTTAAGTTCAAAGTGTTGATTCAATTTGGGTTTATGTCCTCAGTACTAAAGTCAGGCGGGGGCATATTGCTTTGTCCGGTCTGGAATCTTGCTCATATCCTTTGATGATATATCATATTTCATATTTTTATGCCTTGTGACAAGATCTTTCTTTTTTGACCTTTGAGTTTGACCTACTTTTAAGAAAACCTAACCTAGGCAATATCTCCTGATCTATTTAGGGTACCTAGGGCTATCATATCTAGTATCTATATCCCCTCTGGAAATAAATTTCAATTGATGCCTTGAAGTTCGACCATGTGAGTTTGACCCAAAGTTTTAAAACTTTTACCGAAACTTGCCTTCCTCATGACCTTTGAGTGAGAGATACATCTTTCATATATCATGTATGCATTCCTTGTGAGAAGACATTTCTTGTAGTGCCAAAATTTCTCACCTTGAAACCTTGATCTACTTTTAAGAAAAATTAAAATAGGCAATATCCTCTGAACTGCTTTCATATTTTGTATCATATAGATTTCTAAATGACGAGATCTTACATTTCATAACATGCATCTTAAATGTGCCGTGGTTATATCGTGATCCTATGGGGTTAGGTTGGGCCACAATACAGGATCAGGAGTTTTCATGGGAATTAAGATTTCAAATTATAATAGCTGAACAACAGCAGGGCCAGTGTGACTCATGTGCGCGATGTGGTTCATGAGTATCTTGTTGGATTTTTACCATCACGTGACTCCCATTGTCGTTTTAAAATATTTTAACGAGGATTATCTGAACGTGATTTATGTTGAAGATATTGGCATTAATCCCTACGAGAAAAACATTTTTAAAATACAAAGTCAATTAATGGTTTATAGAAAAAACCCTGTATTATCACGGGCTTCCAAACGACACAAAGGAAAGTATAGGTCACCATGCAAAGTATGAATCTATTATACTTTTTCCAGTTTATACAACCGTGGGGATCCGGGTTAGAATATGTTCTCAGTACCTTTACTTGTCGTAAGAGGCGATTAAATGGGCGGTCTTTCGGATGAGACAGCAGGTGTGGCAAGATAAAAATCCCTTCCTACTCAAAGGCCGGAAGTGCCGAACATAGGCCTAAATTTTGCAGCCCTTCACAACTATGATAGGGCTTTCCATTTCATTTTTATACGAAAGATTTAAATCTGTCACGTCCGATGGTCACCTGTTACTTTTCTTTTTCAAAGTGTAAAGAATGACTTTAATGCAACTGAATTAGTTTTAAAGTTATCAACATTACCTTCAGCACATGCGAGATTTGATATTATAACGTCCCTCTCGAGAATATTTCACCCATACCATTGCCGGTAGGCCCATGTTCGGTGCTTACGGCCTTTGAGCAGGGAGGGATCTTTATCGTGCCACACTTGCTGCGACACGGAACCTCGGTTTTTACGGTCTCATACTAAAAACCACCCTATTTAGTCGCCTCTTACGACAAGCAAGGGGTACTGAGGACCTTTTCTAACCCGGATCCCCAAGGCACTGTTTGAAAGCAATCGCATGTAAATGAAAACAACCAGATGATTATTTTGAAAGGAAATACACTGTACAGTTGGAACCCATAAATACATTTGCCGCTCTTGATGGGAACTCTTGCGAATGTGTATCACTTTCAATTATTTAGACGAATCAAATCCAGTTAATTCTGCTTTCTCAACTTTTCTCCTTCAATGTTCAACTTTTCTCCTTCAATGTTCAAACAAATGGTCTGTTCTTTTAGGACTGGTGTCAATTCTCGCCAATTCCAAGCCATGCCTGACTATGCGTCTATAAATAGCCACACACCCATGGGGGATTCATAACGATTTGATTAATTGATTGTATCTTGTTTAACGTCCCTCGAGAATTTTTTATTCATGGAGACGTCACGAATACCGGTGAAGGGCTTCAAATTTAGGCCTATGTTCAGCGCTTACGGCCATTGAGCAGTGAGGGTTCTTTAGCGTGTCACACCTACTGTGACACGGTACATATCTGTTTTAAGACCCGTGACATTCGCACCTGATATCGAGCGTTTGGCGATGGAACTGTCGCTACATGTTTCAAAGACTTGGGTCTGTCGCGGCCGGGATTCGTATCGACCATCGCGGTGGTTATAATGGTTTGAAAGAGCGTAAAGCAACAAAATATATTACGAATCAATAAGAGGTATTTGATATTTTTGTTTCTCTTTTTAAAAAGTGAAATACTTATTACACAGTATTGTAGTAACAAAATATACACAACTTTACACAGATAAGACCTGGAAAATCTTAGCTGGTCACGTGAGTGTCACTTGATTTTTGAATTAGAAATAGCCAAGTGCTCCTTGTTTGTAATCACCGATTTAAAACCAAATAATTCTGGTTAATGTATGACATGTCGTACAACCTCATAAATAGGTCCGTGCGATAAAGTTACAATATTTTTATAAGGTGGACCAAATTTGGACCATACAACGTTAATGCTTGAGATATTGTACTTTTTGTAAAAACAAGCATTCTGAGAGTATTGCATGGCAATACATAGTCCCCTACCGGTTGCAAAAATCATTGTACCACAACAATATTCAAAGTTCAAACCAGGATAGGAATGATTGGAAATCAACTACTATTCGAGTAGAGACTAGACCAAGAAAAAAGACAAATTTATAATTAGGTTTAGGTCTATAACCAAGTCAATAAAGTGTGACATGTAGATGATCATGAATAATTTAGCTATATTGTAGTATTACTACGCTAGAAGTTTTAATGATTGTAGTATTCTTAATTCTTATCTACAGAGATAAGAAACTTGGATGTAAACTAACAATTCATGCTATTTTTCCACGTCCAAGGGCCATAACTAAGTGAAAAATCAACGGACCGAGACGAAGTTCGAACTTATCTGTAACTTGTTATGGCAAAGCCACATACCAAATATAAAATAAATATCTGCAAGAACAGAGAAAAAGTGCGGAAAACTGGACTGACGGACAGACGGACGGACGGAGCGCAAACCTAAAGTTCCCTCGACTTCGTCGGTAGGAGACTAATAAAATAAATGCCTGTTTAATTCCATAACTCATTCTGATTTCATAATTCATCATAATGTCGTAAATCTAGTTTTCCTCATCGTCGGAAACCCACGGTTGATTACGCTTTGTTCCACTCTCCATCACCCGTGGGTCCATTCAATCCTACTCACTCGTTCTCATGAATAAATATTTTTAAAATATCGTCCAATCAAAGTAATCATTATAGTAATGGAACTCTTCTGTTTTTAAAGGTAGCACTAACTTAACTTTGCTATCACAGCAATTGTATACCGAAATTGGGCTGAAAGCGTCTTTTTGATTGGACAAATTCGCTTAGGGTTTTCCATGAGCGCCCAATCAAATTGCCTCATTAATTATTTATGAGAACGAGAGAGTAAGAATGAATGGGCCCACGGGTGATGGAGAGAGGAACGAAGCGTAATCAACCGTGGGTTTCTGACGATGAGTTTTCCCTATCAGCGGCAATTATTTAGGGCACCATTTTGTAAATCAAACGATAAGTTATTACGTTTGTATCACTTCCTTCTTTAGATGAATTGTACAATTGTACTTTTTGCATAGGTTTTACACTAACCACAAAGTATTTGTGAAATGATTCTTTTCGTTTGAAGTGGATTCAGAGTGACCAAAACCTTAACCTACGTCCTTGTTTGCTTTTGCTGTGATAATTGCATTATACTTGACATTTCTCTGTATTTTTCCTTTCCGTTATGTACCAGCATGAGAAGGACACGATATCTAATCAAATGTTTTATAAACGGAATGATGGATAGACAGCTATTGTAACAATTGTCGATGAGAAATCTTCAGACTATTTAATCTCATGATTTAGACATACTACACCCCCTACCTAGCTTTACTGGTGATGTCAATATAGGTGAAAATGAGGACCTGAAGTTACTTATTTTAAAAGGTCCAAAAGTCAGGAAATTAACAAAATATCGTATTAAACACGCTCAAATAAATGCTTAATTGCCATCTATCAGTTTCTTATTCAGTATACCAGAAGTGATGACAAAATTAGGGTTACAATGATGAAGACACATTGAAACCCGTTGACGTAGTTTTTATCAACATTGTCTTTGCTTGTAAGTCTTATTATTACAACTGCAGTTTGAAGAAACAAATATGGGTTTTCAAAACATTTTATATGGAAAATATAGTTTAATTTCCAGTCAACAACAAAGAAACATAGATAATCATAATGGAGACAAAGGTGTTCATGAATTAATTGGGTCCTGATCCTGACCTAAAGTCATGGAGAAATAATTTTCATCTTAACGTGAGTATTGTGGCAACAAAGATAATATGCCGAAACTTCATGACAAAGGTGACGTGAATAAGATTGAGATCACTGGTAAAACGAAATGTGTAAAATCCTTCTCAGAGACAACCCATTTTGACAAAATAGTTGCCTTTGACCTGTATTTATGCTTAGGTTATATGCCCACATAGCTCATACAATGCATGCTTTATCATTTACACTGGCCTAAAACATCTTGGTGACCTTCATTGTAACTATGTTTATATTTCTAATAGCTTTGCCTTCGATATCTTTACAAATTGTACATGTAATGATAGTCATTTCCTCATGAATGCGTTGCAGTTGTAAACAATGCCTTTTTGAGGGAGGTTTAAAGAGGTATGAAAACCCAAGAAATTCATAATAAAAGGAAAGTGTTACATTCATATAATATTGAGCTGATGTACAATGTAATAATACATTTTGCATAAACTACTGCAAAAGTACATTTTATTACTAAAACAATTCAAATTATGCAAGATTCAAACCTATGATTCACAGATTTATAAGTTAACCATATATCGAATAAGCTACACTGAATAGATATGAAAATTTAAGAGACCCGGTAATATAATACCTGACTTCTTTATTCGTGTAACAAAACAAAGTATGTCTCTGTGCTTGGTGATGTCCGATTCTAACATTTAAGTAAAGTTCTACACCTCCTCTCATTTTTGCCATGTTTGCTAATCAATGTCACAAACTGAAAAGATATTACAACAAAAACACCCTATATAACCTTACGGGCGCATTGCATGTATATACCATTTACGATAGTCTTGTCAAAAATAGAGGAGGGTATGGACTGCAACACATCACGCCGGCATATTTTTCATGGAGCGCAAACTAACGCGCTTTATGAAGTATGCTAGCATGAAGTGTCGCAGTTCATACCCTCATGTGCATGTATTTTTCAAAATGTTTGTTTCTAAGAAATTACACTGGTGAAGGGTCAAGCAAAAATTGGAACATATAGTCGATTATGATTGTCGAAATAAATACGAAATAAGATTTTTCCGCGACATAACGAGAAAGTCTGAACAGGAATTCAAGTACATGTTCTTTCTTTTCCCTTGACCTTCCCTATGTGTGACTGGACCGAGTGGGTATGGAAGCAAAATTCAAGAGTTTATCAAAGTGTTTCTTTTTGTATGTTTTTACAACGTGGAATTCAGGGTATTTGACTTGGATAATTCGAAATGAGATTATCAACCGTAATCCTACAATCTGTATTGAAATAATAGTTACAATTTGATGGAATATTACAATTAATTTGTAAATTTTGTCCTTGGAATATGTTGGGTTTTTTTCCAATATATTTTCATTTTAAGTCTTAACATGCATGGCATTGCTCATTTATTTTCTAATGTAGTACATTTTACCTGATCATTTAAATAATAAACGAAGAACATTATCAAAATATAAAGAAGTAAGTAGCGTATAATTGATGTGAAATTTTAATTGACAGGTCCGAAATCTTCCATACTAGTCTGAATTCCGCTGCTGTCATAGGTGAGAAACGACTCCGTGACCTGGACCGGTAAATGTCCTAGTAAAAATAAACAAGTGAAAACGAGAGAACGATGACGTATATCTTTGTTATTTTAAGAACCAGTGACTTGAAATTTGGCATGCAAGTAGTTAAAACATTAATCTATGCAAGGAAAACGACAAACTACGCTTAGCTTACCTAGTTTAAGACTTTTTTAGGCATTTGAAGTGAGTGGTTAGTTTTTTATCTGTGTCAGAGTTAGACCCCTTTCTATATTTATGGTATCACAGAGTTCGGGCCCAAAACGGGCTTAGTCCCTGTGGGTATTTCAACAGCCTCGATTTTGCACATTCTACACTCGTTATAATGATCTTATTTGAAAATACAAGCTGGGTCAAATTGTATTTGACGTGTTTCATACCAATTGTGAGGCCGTTCTTTACATTCGGGTTACTCCGTTTACCTGATTATTATCAAGATATAGGGCTCATGGCGGACTGACCTGTCAACTGGGAATGCTTACTCCTACTAGTCACCTGATCCCACCTCTGGTATCTCCAGGAGTGCTTGTTTGTCCATCTCTTAATTTTGTAATCTTTATGCAATTTGTGATATTGATCACTGTTACATTTCTGCACTTGTTCATTATGATGTTGATTAATTAAATAATTAATATATTATTCAGACTATAGGGCAATACTTGTAATGTTTTGTATAGCGCTATTGGAATACATCACTTGAATAATACTCCTTTTCCTGTTTTATGGTATGCTATCAGATATATATCTCCCAGTGCCGATATATTATAACGTCCCTTCAAACCTCGATATTACTTTAAAAGAGTTTGTTGTGCTATGATTAAGCCATGGTCGTGTTTTTAAAGGTCATTCTTTTATTTTCTTCAACACATCTGTCATGGACTTTGGAGGGGGAAAATCTTTGTTATAAAAACGTATCTGAAAGGTATATAGTTTTACTGAAAGTTTATTTTTCGGTCCATTTTTCACTACGAGGCAGATAAATTGCTTATTTATTTTTCGTTATTTTTATAGTGGCGAGAGTGTTTTGAAGAAGGAGTGTTGCACCAGCTTTATGGAAAAAAATAATAAGTGTATAGGTACATTACACTCTATCTAAATTCTAATGTTCAATTGAAGATTTTAAATTCGGTATTTCATTTAAACGTAACCATCAATTCAAGTTCTTTCATAGAATTGCATTTAGCGACTAGACATGAGCGTTCCTTAATTATTGGGGTGAATGTTTCAACAATTACTTATAGAATGCTTGCCTGGATTTCATGGAACAAATTGCAACAGTACATGTCCACCGGGGAATTACGGCTCAAGGTGTCTGAAAACATGTCATTGTGATGATGATACAGAATACTGCCATCATGTGTGTGGTTGTGTCTTACAAACACCTCTACCTGACAACAGTACAACAGATCTCAACAGTTCGGACCCAGTACCGACACAGTCTCTGTGTTTAATTTCTTTAGATGCCACCTATGGTTCATATACCACAGATATAAGTAAATATCAAAATTCTCCTGTAAACTTTCTGTTTGTCGTTATTTTTTTAATATTGCCGATTCTTTATACCATACTATCTTTGACGTCATAGAGTTTCGAGATATTATTTTATGCGTCAGTGTATCACATTCTCGCACATATATAGGACTGTGTTTAGTAGTTATCAACATAAAGTCATGTAATTTTAAAATTAGACGCAAGTTGGATTCTTAAGAACGTAGCGGCTTGACAGATTTTAGGGTAGGTATTTCAATTAATTTACTATTGTACGTATTATTTTATGTATGGATATTAATAAGCAACTTTATTACATCTATAATTGTTTTCATTAATTATTGATACTGCAGTTACTTTATTCGTTACTAAAATATCCGGTAGTTTTTATAGCTGTAACCATTCTTCTAAATATTTTAGCTGCGACACACGTACTACCAATGACAGAATATTGACATACTGTATGTTCCTTACACGTACATATATAAGTATATAACACTGCAAATTATTTATACGTCCTTATAATATTTGTGATTTTTCTGTTTGTTCTGATAGATCCGATCCGAAAGGACGTGTTGCAGTTTCTATTACATATCTGATTACCTGGAGTAATAGTTGTGTGTTTGCTATTTATTGGAGTTGTATATTGGTAATATGAATTGATTTTCTACTCGTATATCAAACTTGATAACATTCCAAGCGTTGTCTTGCATGAATAACCCTAGATACTTACTTGTTATATTAAAATTTGCAGCAATTATACATTTGGAAAGGAAGAGAAGAAACAAGGTGAATCTATGATTCTTACAAACATTTTTACTAATACACTGTAAATAAAGCAGCATTATCAGTATAGTACAGTGTCATTATTGTGCGTAGTGCAGTCATTAGCTGCTTCAATCAACCAATGGAATTTTATTACATTTATACGACGTGTCCTCAGAACAACCCAAACTAAACGAAGATGTCATCGTAAATATTCGATTGAAATATTTTTTTTTTTTTTTTTTTTTTTGGTTACATGATGATATATATTTCCAGTCAGGTTTATTTTTGTCGACTAATACTTGTACTACCGCCGCGGTGGCCGAGAAGGTAGAGCGTTCGCCCCGCATGCGGAAGGCCGGGGTTCGAATCCCGGCAGCGACAGAGCTAAATCGTTAAAACAGGTAGTGACAGTTTCATCGCCAAACGCTCCGCATCAGGTGTGAATGTCACGGGTCCTCGGAGACGACCTTCACTCAATGGCCATTAGCGCCGAGCATAGGCCTAAATTTGAAGCCCTTCACTGGTCTTGGTGACGTCTCCATATGAGTGAAAAATTCTCGAGCGAGACATTAAGCAAGATACAATCAATCAATACTAGTATTCCCTAGATTTATAATGAAAGTTAAATAGAAATTTCAAATGTAGCAATAGATAAACGATCGAAGTTTGCCGCGTTTTAAAGATTTGGTGCCTTTCACATCACGCATATACATGTACACGTATTCCGCAAATGTGACCACAAGTGATTTCTGTTGGTCAGCAGGAATTAGCCTCCTGTTCATATCGAATTTTCTGCGACATTCTTTCATACATGGACATGTATATACCTCGAACTTGGAGACTCACTTTTGATTGATTGAATATTGTTTAACGTCCCGCTCGAGAATATTTCATTCATATGGAGACGTCACCACTGTCGGTGAAGGGCTGCAAAATTTAGGCCTATGCTCAGCGCTTACGGCCTTTGAACAGGGAGGGATCTTTATCGTGCCACACCTACTGTGACACGGGACCTCGGTTTTTGCGGTCCCATCCGAAGGACCACCCCATTTAGTCGCCTCTTACGACAAACAAGGGGTACTGAGGAAGTATTCTAACCCGGATCCCCACGGGATGAGACTCACTTTTGAAATCAATCTCTACAAGATTTAAGTTTTATAGAAAAGGTAGCGCCCTCTTGCAATTAAGAAAGGCTTCAAAAATGTGAATATAAGGAATGAATTATTGTTTTTTGAAAGATGTAGTCTTAAAACTACAACAGTGTTTGCAAACAAATTTTTATAACACGCTTACGCGTAAAGAGCGGCCTAACAATGTGTATGAAACACGCCAGACAGCACTTGGAAAAACAGAACTGGAAAATCACAATGTGGTAATCTGGAAAGTCCGATCACATTCAATGAAATCAACACACACAAACGTGGTGGTTGTATAATAATAAATCGTCTGTGAAAGTTTTGATATTTAGATCTTTCATCTGTTTAATTCTTTGAAGAAAAGTGGATTACTTATTTTTAGACTTCCCTTAAAGATAAATTATACTAAAAGAAGAAATGCATACGTGAAATACAAAAGCTTGGTATATTTGATCGCCATGATGTTTGGAAGATTCCTATAATTATTTTTCAAGGTTAGAGGTCAAAGGTCTAGGTCGCAGTATCACTAAGTAGGAAAACCTTGTACGCAGGATGCAAACCGACCGTAAGGTCCAGGATATTGCAACTTGGTACATTTAATCATCATGATGAGAGGAAGATGCGTAATATTTTTCAAGGTCAAAGTCAGAGTATCACTTCGTAGGAAAATTTTGTAGGCAGTATACAGACCGAAATGTTAGGTCTAGGACCGTCAAACTTTGTACACATATACCTTATGCCAAATAGAGGATGTCAATTGTTTCTAAGGTCAATGTGGTACATGTAGTAGCAGGATACAGACCAATTCGTTGGGGCAAGGACCATCAAACTTGGTAAACATACATCTTATGCCAAGTGAAAATATTAGAGAGAGTACATTATTTGTCTTGTTTTTACGATAATGTCACAACCTGGTGATTGTTGATACTTCTTGAAGCCAAGTTCTACAAATCATGATGTAAGAAAAACACCCTATATTAGCTTTTCACGGGCGTATTATGTACCGTTGGCAGTACTCTTGTTTTAAAGTAGGTCAAACTCAAAGAAGTCTTGTCACAAGGAAATGTGATAGCCTTATCGCTCACCATGCCATTCATAGGTTATGAGCAAGATTTAAGTTTCAGTCAGACAGGACAACACAATATCCCCCTCCCTGACTTTAGTCATGAGGGCATATAACAAATTGAATCAACACGACTTAGGAACATTCACATTTTATTTGATGTAGTGTGATTCTGATAGTCTTAACAAAACTTTGTTTTAATGTCTTGTATTTTCTCATATCAGACTTTGATTTCCTATACTGGCCCCATCCGACTTCTGGGGCGCCTGGATTGAACAAGTTCAATCTACACTACCTGGGAATGCTTGTATATTGATATGATGCTGTTATTGAGAAGATTCGAAAAGATTTTTCCTATATATTTCAATGTAAAACTTTGATCCCCTATTGTCACACTAACACCAGGGACCATAATTTGAATCTGCACTACCGGGAAGTCTTGCATATCAATATGAGTATTGTTCTTGCGAAAAAGATTTTTAAAGATTTATCCCAATGTAAATAATTGATCCCCTATTATGGCCTCATCCTACCCACGGGGGTCATGAATCCGCATATTGATATGAGCATTGATACACTGTAGCCACACACTGGTTTAGTATTTTCTTGATTTATTTCCCCTTTGGAGAGATCATGCCCTTCATTTGAACAACTTAAGTCTTCTTTAACGAAAGATCATTTATACCGAGTTTGTTTGAAATTGGCCGAGTGGAGAAGATTTTAAACGATGCCACAATTTATTTTACTAATTCTTGATTATTTTCACTTCAAAAAGGGTGTGACACTTCATTTGAACAAACTTGAATCCTCTTTACCCAAGCATCCTTTGTGACAGTTTTGACTAAACTTGGCCCTTTTCCACCTTAACTATGGGCTTGTACCTACTTTTAAGAAAACGTAACACAGGCAAAATCCTTTGAACTGTTTAAGATAGGGCTCTCATATTGTAATACAGATTCCTAAATGACAAGATCTTACATTTCATAACATATATTATCTTGTTATAATGTATCATGGTTATATCATAAACCCAGTCCGCGTCAGTACCCCTTGCTTGTCGTAAGGGGCGACTAAATGGGGCGGTCCTTCGGATGAGATCACACAAATCCCATATCACAGCAGGTGTGGCACGATAAAGATCCCTCCATGCTCAAAGGCCTGAATTTTGCAGCCCTTCACCAGTAATGGTGACGTCTCCATATGAGTGAAATATTCACGAGAGGGACGTTAAACAAAATACCATCAATCAATATATCATGACCCTTTGAGGCTAGGTTGGGGCCACAATATGGGATCAAAGTTTCCATGGGAATAAAGATTGCAAATCAAAATAGGTGAACAAAAGCAGGGCCAAGGTGACTCATGTGAGTGATGTGCCCCATGGGCCTCTTGTTGGATTTTTACTATGAAGTGACTTCCATTGTGGTCTAAAAATGACATATTATCTGAATGTGGTTTCGGATTTCAAACATTTCGGTTGAGCATCACTGAAGAGACATTATTTGTCGAAATGCGCATCTGGTGCATCAAAATTGGTACCGTATAAGTTTTACATTATGACCCCTGGGTCGAGGCCTCTGCTGGTGGACTGTTAGTCCCCGAGGGTCTCTACAGTCCAGTAGCTAAGTACTTCGTTACTAGCTTGAAAATACGGATGTATATTTAATTGCTGTTATAAAATTTAGAAATTCATTTCAAAAGTAAGGATTATCTCCCTCATGCATAGCTCTTATCCTTGGACGAATTTGGCTCCACTTTTTTGCCACGCTGGTTTTGGCTATATTTAGCTCTAAAACTTCACAGTTATTTCGGATTTCAAACATTTCAGTTGAGCATCACTGAAGAGACATTATTTGTCGAAATGCGCATCTGGTGCATCAAAATTGGTACCGTATAAGTTTTACATGTTGAAATTATTAGCATTAGTCCCTATGAGAACCAAAGTATGAATTTATTCTTTTACCAATTTCTACACCCCGTGGGGATCCGTGTTAGAATACCATGTAGTTTCTCAGCACCCCTTACGCCCAAGAGGCGTATAAATGGGGCGGTCCTTCCGAGGAGACCGCAAACAGAGGCCCTGTGTCACAGCTGGTGTGGCACTATAAAGATACCTTCCTGCTCAAAGTACGTAAGTGCCGAGCATAGGCCTAAAATGCAACCCTTCACTGGTAATGGTGACGTCTCCATATGAGTGACAAATTCTCGAACGGGACCTTAAACAATATAGAACCAACCAACCAATTTCAACAAGAGAAGATATACCCCGGGAAAAAATCAAATCAAGGCATCTTCACATCAAGGCTTTTCTTTTCTTTATACGAAAGATTTTAAAGCTGAATGGTCCATTGTTCACCTGGGGTTTTTTTTGTTGTTTTTTTGTTTTGTGGTTGATTTTACAGAATGACTTTAAAGCAGCTGAAGTAGTTTTAAAAGTTATTAACTTTCCCCTATTTACATGCTTAAAACACATGCATGTAAAAGAAAACGAGCAGATGATAATTTTAAAAGTAAACACACGGTGCAGTGGGAACTCATACATTTGGTGCTCGTTTTGCGAACTCCTGCGCATTTGATTCAAATAGTGAAGCATGGAGTTCAGTATATAGATGAATCATATCCAGTTAATTCTGCTATCTTAACTATTTTCTTCCTTCGATTTTCAAACGTTTAGGACTGGAGTCATTTCTTGCCGATTCCAAGCCATGTCTCTGGCGGTGCGTCTATAAATATTCTAACTCGCGCAAAAGGGGAATCCCCACATGACTATATAACGGTTTGAAAGAGCACAAAACAACGAATATATTTGGAATTGATATGAGGTATTTGATATTTTTATTTTTACTTAAACAAAAACGTGAAACGCTTATGGCACGGTATCACTGTCATGATCGTGTGCAGGATTGGACAAAACAAGATGGCAGACGGCATTTCCAAACAAAGGTAGGCTCTTAAAACTCTTCATTTCACCGACTTATTAGACGACGAATTTATGAATTTAAAACACTGCCTGGCCAGGGAGGCATCATTAAGTTGATTGGTTGTTGGAATTCTTACTCATGTACAAGTACAACTCTAAATTCATTGATTGAAGTTGACGATGTTGCCTCGATAGAATTCGAAGCGGGCGAAGATGTTTCTAATCATGTTTTCATGCATTTTAAGAAAGATACTTTCGGTAAAATAGACTCTGCACATATCTTTTGATGAAAACTTGAACCAGTGTATGCGATTTGTCCCTTAAATTGCCTTGGTTAGATAGATATCTTGACTTGAACATTTGCTAATGTGCAGGATTGGACTGTGGTCGTTTCCACGATAAACGTGCCGGATTGCACCTCGATTTTGGTTCAGGATTGGACCCTCTTTTTATCTTTATTTTCAAAATCCTTTTTATTTTCGAATCTCGACTTCACTTTACCATATTTTAGTTTGATTAATGTAACTTATTAGATTCTCAGACATTTCCAACATGACCATGGTGTATTTTTAATTTGTTTTTACTGTTATCAAATTACATCGTCGTTTAAGTTCCCAACGACGACATTGCTACTGTAAAAGTATTCATTCGCTATCTCCTTCAAACTGAACCAATATAACAGATCTATACATGAATCACCAATCTTTGCTTATGACAGATGTAACGTTGACTGTTCGTATCCAGGATATATAAGGCCATTTTGACCTATAAAACACGTGAGAAATTATCATCATTTTATAATCCTCTGTAACAATATAAATTCGACGTTTCTTGAATTCAATTAACCCGCTTACATATATGAGGAATACACATTGATACCCGTTGACAACGTTTCTACCAACATTGCTTTTTGAAGAAACGTAGTTTTAATGCCACAGTTGGTAATCAAATGTGTTTTCAAAACATTCTAATGTCAAAGTATATGGAAAACATTTTAATTTCCGGTCTGCAACAAAGAAATATCAGGTAATCATAATAGAGACAAAGGTGTTCATGAATTAATTGGGTCTTGATCCTGACATAAAGTCATGGAGAAATAATTCTTGTGAGTATTGTGGAAACGAAGATGATTTGCTGACACTTCTTGACAAATGTGACGTGAATAAGGTTGAGGTCACTGGTAAAACGAAATGTGTAAAATTCTTGTTCGAATCCTTCTAAGAGACAATCCATTTTGAAAAAGATAGTTGCCTTTGACCTGTATTTCTTGATGCTTAGGCTATATACCCACATAGCTCATACAATACATGCATTATCATTTACACTGACCTAAAACATTTTGGTGACCTTCATTGTAACTATGTTTATATTTCTAATAGCTTTGCCTTCGATATCTTTACAAATTGTACATGTAATGATAGTCATTTCCTCATGAATGCGTTGCAGTTGTAAACAATGCCTTGTTGGGGGAGGTTTAAGGAGGTATGAGAACCCAAGACATTCATAATAAAAGGAAAGTAGTACATTCATATAATATTGAGCTGATGTAATGATAAATTTTACATAAACTATTGCAAAAGTACATTTTATTACTAAAACAAAATTCAAATTCTGCGAGATTTAAACCTATGATCCACAGATTTATAAGTTAACCATATATCGAATAAGCTACGCTGAATAGATATGAAAACTTAAGAGACCCAGTAATATAATACATAACTTCTTTATTCGTGTAACAAAGCAAAGTCTCTGTGCTTGATGATGGTTGTTACTACCCTCGGTAAAGTTCTACACTTTCTGGTATTTTTGCCATGTTTGCTAATGAATGTCACAAAATAAACATATAATAAAAACACCCTAAATAACCTTCTCACGACCGTTTACGACCATTTGCGATAGTCTTGCTAAAAATAGAGGAGAGTATGAACTGCAGCACACCACACCGGCAACCTTTTAATGAAGGGATAACGCGCTTCATGAAGTATTTTCCAAAATGATTTTTTCTGATAAATTACACTGGTGAAGGGTCAAGCAAAATTTTAGAGAACATATGGTCGATTATGATCGTGTAAATAATTACGAAATGTATATAAGATTTTTACCGCGACACAACGATACAGTCTGAACAGGAATTCAAGTATTTTCTCTTTCCTTGACCTTTCCTATATCTGACTTGACCGAGTGGATATGGAAGCAAAGTTCAAGAGTTTTCTTTTTATTAACGTGTTTTGTTTTGTACATGTATGTGTTTTACAACGTGAAATTCAGGGTATTTGGCTTGGATAATTCGAAGAAAGATTATCAACCGTAATCCTACAATCTGTATTGACATAATAGGACTGTTATAATTTGATGGAATATTACAATTAATTCATTTTTGTCCTTTGAATGTTTGGTTTTTTTTCAATACGTTTTTATTTTAAAAGTCTCAACATGGTTGTATAACATGGCATTGATCATTTATTATGCCCCCCTTTGAAAAAGAGGGGGCATATTGTTTTGCAACTGTCGGTCGGTCGGTCTGTAGACCATGTGTTGTCCGCTCAATATCTTGAGAACCATTCACTTGATAATGATATTTCATATGTGGGTTAGTTATGAGTAGAAGAGGATCCCTATTGTTTTTCAGGTCAAGGGTCAATCTACTCTGGACATAGGAATATAATGTCCGCTCAATATCTCGAGAACCCTTTGCTTGAAAGACACTGGTACATCCTAAAGAGTAGATTACCCCTATTGATTTTGAGGTCATATGGTCAAAGGTCAAACTGGGCATAGGAATATACTGACCATTCAATGTCTAGAGAACCCTTTGCTTGACAGACATCAAACTTGGTACGCCAGTACATCTTTAGAAGAAGATGACTCCTATTGATTTTGAGGTCACATGGTCAAAGGTCAAGGGTCAAACTGGACATAGGAATATACTGTCCGTTCAATATATCGAGAACCCTTTGCTTGACAGACATCAAACGTGGTACACTGGTACGTCTTCAGGAGAAGACGACCCCTATTGATTTTCAGATCACATGGTCAAGGGTCAAACTGGATATTGGAATATACTGTCTGCTCCATATCTTGAGAATCCTTTGCTTGACAGACATTAAACTTGGTAAACTGGTACATCTTCAGGAGAAGATGACACCTATTGATTTTGAGGACGCGTGGTCAAGGTTTAAACTGTACATAGGAATATACTGTCCGCTCAATATCTTGAGAACCCTTTGCTTGACAGACATCAAACTTGGTACACTGGTACATATTCAGGAGTTGATGACCCCTATTGATTTTTAGGTCACATGGTCAATCCACTCTTGACATAGGAAGATATTGTCTGCTCAATATTTTGAATTGATGATACTACTCTCAATTAAATGATGTGTGTGTATAACCCATTTCAATTTTGCACCATGGGGGGCATATGTGTTTTACAAACATCTCTTGTTTTCTAATGTACGTTTTACCTGATCATTAAAGTAATATTTATACATTACTTCCAAAGTCTGTATCACTATTCCTTTGTGAGTTGTGTACTTTTCCAATCAATAACGAAACAGGTAGTGTAAAGACACACCTTACAAGTCGATCATTTTCACAACATAGCGGTGCAGCATGTTCTACATAACTTATGATCAATTGTTTAATCAAGGCAAGCTACTGATAGATATGTTGATGTTGTAGGTATTTTAAAAGCCTCGTTTTGACGTCAGCATTTTGTACATATTACACTCGTGTTATAATGATCTTATTTGAAAATACAAGCTATTACTGTGTCAAATGGTGTTTGACGTCTTTCATATCTAATGTGAGGCCGTTCTTTACATTCGGGTTACTCCGTTTACCTGATTATTATCAATATATAGGGATCATTGTGGAGTGACCTGTCAACTGGCAATGCTTACTACTCCTAGTTACCTAATCCCATCTCTAGTATCTCCAGGGGTGCTTGTTTGACCTTCTGTTACTTTTATAATGTTTATGCGCTTTGTGATATTGATCACTGTTACATATCTGCACTTTTTCATTATGATGTTGATTAATTAGATAATTAATAGATAATTCAGACTATAGGGCAGTACTTGTGATGTTTTGTATGCCGCTATTGGATGACATCACTTTAATTATACTCCTTTTCCTGTTTGATGTTTTGCTATCAGATATATCACCCAGTGCCGATATATTATAACGTCTCTTCAAACCTCGCTTTTACTTGAAAAGAGTTGTTTGTGCTATGGTTAAGCCATGGTCGTGTTTTTAAAGGTCATTCTTTTATTTTCTTCAACACATCTGTCATGGACTTTGGAGGGGGAAAATCTTTGTTATAAAAACGTATCTGAAAGGTATATAGTTTTACTGAAAGTTTATTTTTCGGTCCATTTTTCACTACGAGGCAGATAAATTGCTTATTTATTTTTCGTTATTTTTATAGTGGCGAGAGTGTTTTGAAGAAGGAGTGTTGCACCAGCTTTATGGAAAAAAATAATAAGTGTATAGGTACATTACACTCTATCTAAATTCTAATGTTCAATTGAAGATTTTAAATTCGGTATTTCATTTAAACGTAACCATCATTTCAAGTTCTTTCATAGAATTGCATTTAGCGACTAGACATGAGCGTTCCTTAATTATTGGGGTGAATGTTTCAACAATTACTTATAGAATGCTTGCCTGGATTTCATGGAACAAATTGCAACAGTACATGTCCACCGGGGAATTACGGCTCAAGGTGTCTGAAAACATGTCATTGTGATGATGATACAGAATACTGCCATCATGTGTGTGGTTGTGTCGTACAAACACCTCTACCTGACAACAATAGAACAGATCTCAACAGTTCGGACCCAGTACCGACACAGTCTCTGTGTTTAATTTCTTTAGATATTACCTATGCATTAGATACTACAGCTACAAATGGATTAGGTACTACAGAAATGGGTAAATATCAAAATTCCCTTGTAAACTTTCTATTTGTCGTTATATTTGTATATTGCCCATCCTTTATATCACACTATCTTTGACGTCACAAAGTCTTGAAATATTATTTTATGCGCCATTGTATTGCATTATCGTACACAAGATTCTCGTTTTGACTTAGTCAGAAGATATAAATGTAAATCTCACGATGGTTTCATTAGGACTGTTTAGTAGTTACAATGTAGTTGTTTATCAACATAACATCATGTAATTAGACGCAAGTTGGATTTTTAAGAACGTAGCGGCCTCACACATTTTAAGGTAACTTTTTCATTTAACGTACAAGTGTACATGTTATTTCATATATGGATATTAACTTGTAACTTTTATTTCATCTATAATTGTTTTCATTATTAATTGATACTGCAATTACTTTATTCAGTACCAAAATATCCGGTAGTTTTTATAGCTGTAACCATTCTTCTAAATATTTTAGCTGCGACACACGTACTACCAATGACAGAATATTGACATACTGTATGTTCCTTACACGTACATAATATATAAGTATAAAACACTGCACATTTTGATACATCCTTATAATATTTGTGATTTTTCTGTTGGTTCTGATAGATCCGATCCGAAAGGACGTGTTGCAGTTTCTATTACATATCGGATTACCTGGTGTAATCGTTGTGTGTTTACTATTTATTGGAGTTATATATTGGTAATATGTATTGATTTTCTAGTTGTATATCCAAATTCATAACATTCAAAGCGTTATCTTACCTGAAGAACCCTAGATACTTACTTGCTATATTTAAAATTTGCAGCAATTACACATTTGGAAAGCAAGAGAAGAAACAAGGTGAATCTATGATTCTTATAAACATTTTTACTAATACTGTAGAATCATTTAAATTCGGGGGGGGGACAATTTTCGTGGATTCCTGAATTTTTACGGGTTTGTGGGGACGTAATTTCGTGGATTTATATGTTTGTAAGAAAGATAACTCTGGAATGTAATTACGATTCTTTATTCGTTGGGGATGTAAATTCGTGGGCGAGGGGTACCCACGAAAATTGAGCCACCACGAATTCTAATGATTCCACAGTACACTGGTATATGCAGCATTATATAGGGCTCAGGGCGGGTGTGACCGGTTAACAGGGGATGCTTACTCCTCCTAGGCACCTGATCCCACCTCTGGTGTGTCCAGGGGTCCGTGTTTGCCCAACTATCTATTTTGTATTGCTTATAGGAGTTATGAGATTGATCACTGTTCGTTATTTTCACCTTACATCAGTATAGTACAGCGTCATTATTTTTGCATAGTGCAGTCATCAATCGACCAATGGAATTCTATTACATTAAATTTTATACTCAGAAAAAACCAAACTAAACGAAGGTGTCATAGTAAACATTGGATTGAAATATTCTTTTTGTTAAGTGATGCTATATATTTCCAGTCAGTTTGATTTTTGTATAATATTGGTACTCCATAGATTTATAATGAAAGTTAAATAGAAAATTCAAATGTAGCTATAAACTAACGAAGTTTGCCGCGTTTTAATGATTTGGTGTCTTTCACATTCATATATGTATATAAATGTGACCAGAACAAGTGAGTTTTCGTGGTTAGCAGGAGTTAGCCTCTTGCTCATATCGACTTTTCTGCGACATTTTGTATACATGTGTATACTTCGAGCTTGGAGACTCACTTTTGAAACCAATCTCTACAAGAGGGCATATTCAAGTTTCATAGAATACGTAGCGCCCTCTGGTAGAAATTGAAAATAAATGTAAAATCCTATTATTAAGGTCACAAAGGATTAAAGCAAATATATTCAACATTAAATGATGGAAACCGAGAGAAAATGAATTTCAATCCAGTGTTTTCAAAGACGTCCGCGTTAACATTGCCTATTCTACATAAACTCTTCATATAAATTCATATGTCGATTTGATATACCCCTGTGAGCTCGAAATAAAGGACACCACAGAGTCGTCCACTTCTGCTTCATACTTAGATATTTTATTGAAAGTAGACATTAACGGCAAACTGACAACTCAACTATATGACAAACGGGATGATTTCAGCTTCTCCATCGTCAACTTCCCATATTTGTGTAGCAATATTCCATTATCACCTGCATATGGTGTTTATATATCTCAACTCATTCGATATGCAAGAGCTTGTTCTGGATATAGTCAGTTTTTAAATCGAGGTAAGCTACTGACAAACAAGTTGATGATACAGGGATTTCAACAGTCTCGATTAAAGTCAGCATTTCGAAAATACTATGGTCGTTATAACGATCTAGTTCGTCAATACAACCTCGCATTGGGTCAAATGCTGTCTGATGTGTTTCATACCGATTGTTAAGCCATTCTTGGCACACTGATTTTGACTGCGGATAACTCCGTTTACCTGATCAGGATATAGGGCTCACGGCGGGTGTGACCGGTTAACAGGGGATTTTTACTCCTCCTAGGCACCTGATCCCACCTCTGGTGTGTCCAGGGGTCCGTGTTTGGCCAACTATCTATTTTGTATTGCTTGTAGGAGTTATGAGATTGATCACTGTTCGTTATCTTCACCTTGCATATAAATGTCATTGATTGATGAAATCACCTGCCGGACATTCTGCACTATAAATCCACTGGTCAACATTAGCTGATGATTATGTGATGCAGGTTAAGTGCATGTGATGTATACTGAAACTGCTACCTAACAGACCAGCGTTTTAATTTTGAGTCGCATTTTAATGTAATTATATTTAATTAGATTATTACATTCAAGCAGACGATAGTTTGTATGAATCTTTACCTAAATCATGGATGTAATTTTAGAACAGAGCATTCGTCACGGTGCTTCCTATGGTGGTAATGTAGAAAACAGAGATGACGATATTCATAATGAAGTGGACCATACATATGGAGATCCTTTGCACTTAAGCGAGGAAGAGTCATGCTATAGTACGCTAACACTGAGAGTAAACCGTGGGTCTCTTTACACGTCAAACACTGCAGAAAACACGGAGACAGTCTCCATGGATGACAATCCTTATGGTTTTACTTTCAATAGAAGAGATGAGGAAAAGTTACTAGACAAAAACACCAATAATTTCAACGGGAGGAATGATGCTTCGGGAAATGAAATGATACAAGGAATTAGTGAAGACAGCTGCTATGCTCATAATTCCCTTTTACGTCACTACTCAATTCGTCGGTTTGACTTAACGCCAGATGACGCAAATGTCACTGCTACACAGATTAAAGATGGCAGACATTACGAGCTTGCACGCAATGATTTTGACCTGGAGTTAGATAGAGAGATACAGAGATACTGAAAAAAAATGAAACATGATTTCAAAAGTTAGTAATATTTAAAGTAGCTATTTAACGTTTAACATTTTAAACAGATTTGTTTAGAAATAAAAATATAATCACACTTGCCAGACATGTAAGCAATGATATTTTTTTTTGAAAGTAGTCTCATAACGGTGTGTTTAAGTCCCTCTCGAGAATTTTGCACTCGTATCGAGATGTTACCAATACCGGTGAAGGGTTTCAAATATACGCCAATGCTCGGCGCTTACGGTCATTGAGCAGTGAGGGTTCTTTAGCGTGCCACACCAACTGCGACACGGGACGTTTGTGTTTAAGGTCATCTCAGAGGAACCGTGACATTCACACCTGATGTCGAGCGTTTGGCGATGGAATTGTCACTACCTGTTTTTAACGACTTAGGTCTGTCGCGGCCGGGATTCGAACCCTAGCCTTTCGCATGTGGGGGCGAACGCTCTCACCTCTCGGCCACCCCGGGGCGCTCGAGAATGTTCATACACCTAACAGATTTATAGTAATTTTGTCTTTAAATTTGTAAGCAAATATACTTCAAAACTCAATGCATTTTATCACAGGACTAAACAATAAATGTAAATATCACCTGTTGTATGTCACATTGTTTACATATGAAATATTTTTGTTTTGATAATTATGTCGTTACTTACAGTGAGAGCATATGTTCATTGTAATCCTGATTGAATAATCTTTTGTGTATTTGTTTAATCATATACTTGTTTAGTGAGTACGATATTTTGGTTGACAGTACAACAGAACTTAATACGTGTGTACGACGTAATACTTTTTTGTGGTTGGCTGAACGTCACCGTACAGCATCCCTATTGGTTAACTCCAATCATGTGACTTTTACAAATAAGCTTTATAAATGCAAGAGGTAGCCAAAACAGCAGACAGTTTTAAGATCAACATTTACATAGCTAAATTAACCAAGCACACATTACTGATGATGTACTATGTAATAAATTACTCTTGTGACAGAATTTCTCGTTTTCCTTACATCACCTTTATCAAAAACGAGTAAGACAAAGTTTCAATTACCCGAAATTGATGAGCAAGTACTAAGAGTATATTTTGTACTACGTATTTACTGAGCGGTCATCTTTGGGAAGCTTACAACATAAAGCAAACATAGAGGGAAACAATATTACAAACAAGAATGTTATAATTGTGTTTATTCAATCTGTATTCTCTATAGCTTAAAGCTGACACGAAGTTGTGGATACCCTACACTTTGTTTTTGCACATGCCCAAAACTACTATGTCTGTCATAGTCATTTAAGGAAGTACTCTACATCGCAATAATGACTGACTTCCTTTTAAGTCATGGATGAAAATAGAAATATAATTTCAAAATTCATCGCATAGCTTAGTAGGTTAGCACGTCGATTGCAGAACTGTAGATCGTGGGTTCGTGTCCAGCAGGGGTTTTTAATTTATTTTTTTTCAGATTGTTTTCTACTAAAACTGCATTTTTTTTTACCAAACAAAGTAAATTTGAAAGTTTTCAATTTCAAAATATTGTTGTTCATCTCCGTTACTTTTTATCCATATCAAATTTCTCTAGTGTAGCATAGCTCCGTAACCTAGCGATAACTAATTGAGTAATCTCTTTAGTATCAATGATTTTTACGCTTGATTGATTCAAGGACAACATATCGTCTCTGGTGCATGCACTTCTTATGGGTACAATGTATCATATTTTCAGTAGTCTCAAACACACAGCAATCAAAATGAACACGATGGAAAGTTCATGCAGCTCAGAGCACACTGGATGTAAATGAAATGATGAAAATTTTCTTAGCTCGTCAAATCTTCTCACCAACATTGAAGGATTAAAGGTTAAGATAAACGAACAGTGATCAATATCATAAGATAGTTTATAGAGAAATTAAATTCTTGGCTAAATATTTTATTTGATTACTGATTTTGACTACGGATAATTCCGTTTACCTGATCAAGATCTAGGGCTCACGGCGGGTGTGACCGGTCAACAAGAGATGCTTACTCCTCCTAGGCACCTGATCCCACCTCTGGTGTGTCCAGGGGTCCGTGTTTGCCCAACTATCTATTTTGTATTGCTTATAGGACTTATGAGATTGATCACTGTTCGTCATCTTCACCTTTCATTACTCCACATATTTATTATGTATTAATTTCGACATGCATTTATCAGTGATCAAACATTTGAAATGAGATAATATGCACATATGCATCGACCTTCCTTCTGTATTTACAATAGCTATAATAGAGATATTTCTGAAAGTTAAAGGTAAAAATATTTTACATTTTAAAACATTGAGATGCCTTGATGAAGTCAAAAGTTTTCTTAATGTTTTTGAGAGAATTAAACCTGGTTATTGTACATGTGTTGTCTACTATTGAATTACATAAGGGGGTAGTTTTCCTCTATGCAGAAATATCGGGTTAATACGTTTAGCAATAACACTAGTACACAAAAGGATTTTATACGATACCGTGACCACCCCAAGGGGTCCTCGCGCACTCTGTGGACTCTCTCTCTCTCTCTCTCTCTCTCTCTCTCTCTCTCTCTCTCTCTCTCTCTCCCCGCGCTCTGCATAAAATAACAATAATCCTGCATAAAATAACACCTGCCAGTCCCCTGGTACGTTACACTACCCCCTCTCACAACATTTGCGTCCCCATAAATGCCTTGTATAAGAGTAGTATACCATGATAGTAATAGGGTCATAATGTCCATCCTACAAAGAACATTATTAATGCATGATAAAATTGTCATTAAGAAATCTTACCACAATGCACAAGTAAGGTTCTGAAATGAAATATAATGAAAGGAATTACCAAAGCTCAATTTGATATTCATATACGCGAATATATATCCTGAGATTGTCACTGATTTGACCAAAATCCATCGCTGCCACTGAATAGTCTAAAATCATCAATGTCACTGCATAATCCCGAATCCATTGCTGTCACTCAATAGATACAATCCTCAATATCACTGAATAATCCGAAAATCCATCACTGTCACTGAAAAGTAAAAAATCATCAATGTCCATGAATAAACTTGAGTCTTCAAATCGTTACGGACACTGAATTGTCTTGAGTCCATGGGTGTCGCTGAAAAGTCCTGAATTCATCATGGTTATCAGATAATCCTGAAATCCACTAAAATCAATAAATAGATCAAATCATTACCATTAAGGCATGGTCCTAAAACCAATAGTGAATAAAAGACATACACATGAAAGTTAATTCCTGTATCTTCTCCATGGTTGCCTAAGGAGGCCTCTCCGGCTCGAAGGATAGGGCCTCCCGCCGTCCCGCATCTCCTCGCGCAGATGACCCAACTGTCTTCGGAGTCCCCCAATCTCCACAACCAATTGGATCTGCAGTTTGGCCACCTCCTAGGCAATCTCGCGGAGAGTGGCCACAAGGAAGTATGTCTGGCTTCACGCTTCTTTCGTCAGGGCCTGTTCTGTCTGAACCTCCGCGACTCAAGCGTCTAAATCCATTTCCTCTCCCTCTCCTAGCTACGAGTCCAGGATGTTATCATCCTCATGGAAGCAGGCCGGCTCGGCTTCCTCTGCTTAACTTCCCTGAGGGGATTCCTCCCCAGACCTGTCGCCTTCCTTAGGTATTCCCAACAGACACTGTGCCCCTTGTAGATATGGCCAGCGCTTTCTTTCAAGAATTCCAGTAACGGACCGACTCTTCCCTCGTCAGGGCCATATGATATGCATTGCCAAACTGGTGGGGGTGTTCATTCTTCTGCAGTTATAGCTGATCAGAGCTGAAGGTTCACGTTCCCATGGCCCCCATTTTATTCCTCTCACGCGGCAAAAAGGTGATAACGTGCATCTTCAGCTCGTTTAATGTTTTTCCTGTGAAGTGACAGAGCCACACCAAAATGGTACCTCATCTGGGCGCAAGTGAGTTTTATAGTGATGTGTTTCCTTCATCTGTCCTTTTTCTGCCAAGTAGTTTGGGCACCGCAGACCACGGTACGCCAGTCCCCTCTTAAAACTGATTAAATGAACCTGTCACACCAAGTGTACTACCATGAAATAAATCTGACAAAGGCTACCGTTATAATAACTGCCCACACAAACTTCCTAAATAATAAAGAAATCAATTAAAAATGTCTACCGTTTTACCTATCTGGATCTAATGACAGGTAATTAAGTCTTTGTCGGGCCCATAGTCAAAAGAAGGTCTCATCTTATTGTGGTTCACCACCACTTTGCGACCATTTGGTAATCTGATCTCATAGTTTAAATCCCTGAGTTTTCCAACAATGACACAAGGGCCTATGCAGGTAAGCTGTAGCTTAGGGCATACACCTCATCGGCGTAAGTCCTCCCTATACCAAACCTTCCTCGGCGTAAGTCCTCCCTATACCAAACCCTGTCATCAGACTCATAAGTCTGTACTTTAGCCCTAGAATCATAAACCTGTTTCCTCCTTTGACAGGATTTTACTAAGTGTTTTCTAGCCACCTTGTGTGCTTGTTGCATTTTCTCACGGACATGCAACATGTTATCTGCCAGGGTACTTTTCAATTCCCATGCGTTCATTGGCAACCCCCTTGGGTCACGTCTGAGGGTAGTCTTACTTCTCGCCCAAACATAAGAGGTTTGGAGTCAGCCCGGTTGACTCATGGTGGGTAGCACGGCATGCTCCAGCCAAGTAACCCTTATGGACATCCCAGTCCGACTCCTCCCCTCGTATATAGGACTTGATCATCCCCAGAAGGGTACGGTTGAACCTCTCAACCTGCCTATTACATTTTGGGTTCCTGGACTAGAAGGTGCCTTACGTATCTCAAATAGTTGGCATTTTCACTCTCGTAACAGCGAACTTGGTCTGAATGGATAGTCAGAGGGCATCCATATCTGCACATGACTTCATTGAGCATCGCATTTGCAGAAGTGGGCGCTGATTGGTCTGCCACAGGGATGATTTCCACCCACTTGGTGAAATAATCTGTCATGGTGAGGATGTATCGATTGTCTCGTGGTGTCAGCGGTAAAGGGTCCAGTAAATCGGTTGCAACTCTATCCATGGGAGCACCAACCATTATTTTTCAAAGCGGGGTCCTGCTGGTTTTCGTGGGTGCTTTATTTCCTGTACAGGTGTCACATTTGACTATCCAGAGGTAAATATCTTCCTTCATCTCATACCAGTAAAATCTCTGCTTTACCTTATGGCGAGTTTTTATCTTCCCCAAATGCCCTGACAAGACTGAATCATGCATTTGGTATAACACTTCGGATTCCATTTTCTCTGGTACCACGAATTGACTATAGGGCCCAGTCACATCTCTCGATACAACGATCCTGTATAAAAGGTCATCCATTTCTTCAAGGGAAGACCAAATCAGCTGGACTGTATTTTTCTGTATCTGCTCCTGTAGGCCTCTTGCCTTCCCTCTTGAACTTCAATATAGGTCCAATGTGTTCATCATTCTCTTGGAATGCTCTCAGCTGTTCGTTTGTGTACCTAACAGACCAAGGTGTTCACATATCTTTCTCTGTCCCTCACTGGTGAGTCTTCACAGCTTTTATCTTTTTGGACGAGGATATCACTTCAGCTTGATCTGAAACTGAAGGACCATGCATATCTTGGGTCCGCCGATGACACTTTTTACATGGCCCGCACCTTAGACTAGCTCAGCATTGGTAGCCAGCACAGTTGTTTCCATGTGTCCAGACATTGTGAAGCCATTCACCAGTTTTGGTGACGCCTCCATATGACTGAAAAATTCTCCAGAGGGACATTAAACAAGATACTATCAATCAATCTAGACATTTCGTCGGCATTAGTGTACTTACTTCCTGGAAGATGCTGAATCTCAAAGTCAAATCCGGACATGATTTCTAACCACCGCGAGATCCTTCCTTTTGGTTCTTTCATACTAAATAACCATGATGAGGATATAGGGCTAACGGCAGGTGTGACCGGTCGACAGGGGATGCTTACTCCTCCTAGGCACCTGATCCCAACTCTGGTATATCCAGGGGGTCCGTGCTTGACCAAATATCTATTTTGTATTGCTAACGGGAGTTATGACATTGACAACTGTTAGTTATATTCACCTTTCATCAGAGCTTGGTGATCTGTACGTTCAAGGAACTTCCTACCAAGCAGATACTGTCTATAATAATCAATAAAATGCTTCACTGCGAGTAGTTCCTTATCAGTAATGCAGTAGTTACATTCTGACTTACTGAGTGTCTTAATCCCATAGGCAATAATTCGTTCTCTACCATCCTGAATCTGACTGAACACAGCGCCAATTCCTATATTACTGGCATCTGTATCCAAAATGTATCCGCTATCCATCCTCATCTCATGGATAGCCCATTACTTCTGGTCCAGTGAAGGCTATCTTGAGTTTATCCAAGGCTTCCTGGCATGATTTTGTCCATTCCAAATAAGTGCCCTTCCTCATCAATTTGGTCAGTGGACTGACCAGTGTTGAGAAATCCTTGATAAACCTGCGATAATAGCTACTCATGCCCAGTACCTTGCGAATTTTGATGACATTTTTTGATGTGGGCCATTGAACTAGTTTCTCCACATTGTTAGGATAAGGCCAAATCCCTTCCCCCAGATACAATGTGGCCTAAACATGTGACATCAGGTCTAAGGAGATAACATTTCGATGGTTTCAGTTTGAGTCCAGCTTTGCTAATTCTTTTCAACATACCTTCCACCCGTCGGATTTGTTCGCTAAATGTCGAAGAATAAACAATCACATCATCAAGATATATTAGGCAGGTCTGTCATTGTAGCACATGTAATACGAGCTCCATCCAGCGTTGGAAAGTTGCAGGGGAGTTGCATAAGCCCAATGGCATAGTTTTAAATTCATATACCCCATATTTCGTGGCCAAAGTAGTTTTGGTAATGTCCCCATTCCTCATGGGGACTTGGTGGTACCCTGCTTGTCAAATCAAAAAATGAAAATAGGCTAGCTCCTGAGACTGTATCCAGGCACTCTTGTACTCTAGGCAGTGGGTAAGCAGTCTTCCTTGTCATTGCATTTAGACGACATGGTCAGATTTTTTCCCGACTTCTTTCTAACAAGCACTTGGAGGGATGCCCAGGAGGAGCTAGAAGTTTGAATAACTCCCTGTCTCTTCATCTCCTCAATGGCCGCTTGCTCTTCCACTGCGGGGACAAATGGTACTATACGCTGGGACTGCTTTATGGGTCTGGTCTCCCCCGTGTCTATTATAAACAACATTGGTATGACCAATGTCCTGATCGTTTTCTGAAAAGGCGTGAGAGTACTTTTGTAACAAAGCTGATATTGTAATATTCTCTTCTTCTGATCGGTCTGCAATTGCTACCTCATAAAGGTCCTTATGATGAGAGGGTACAATTCCACTCTTGCCTCCCTCTCTGCTTCCATTCTTGGTCACTGACCTAATTATCCCTTCGTTAGTTTCCCACATAACAGGTTGGATTGATATCTAAATTCTGCTAACAGTGTCACTGTTTCCAATTTCGCAGCCATATTCTGCAGGCAGCAACAATGTCTAATTTTGCAGCTTCTCCGATCTCGGTATTCTGATGGATGACCACCTCTTCAGCAGAGGGGTTCATAACCTGAACCTGGCTGGCCACACTGCCACTGTTCTCCACCAATGAGGCAGCTATAATCAATGGGTGACTTTTTCCAGTCCCATATAACGGATAGGACTGGAATACAGACTGGGAAGTAGAGAGGGGAAAAGAAACTCCAGACGCACCTTCGTCGATTGAGGTAATTATTCCTCCCGTCCCTGAACATTCAGAATGCTCGGAATGTTTTTGACAACCCTGCGAGGTAGATGACAGGCACAGAACATCGTGGTGGCCACAAAACCTTAAGCCGGATTTGTCCAAAAACGGTAAAAACAGAAAACTCCTGTACAAAAAGTTTTGGATTATGCTATGCCATCGTGGAGTATGGCAGGACAGCCGCTACTTAGAGTGAGAGTCCTGTGCCATCAGTATGGATGTCAGACGACGGAGATTTATTTGGCAGTCAAATGGAATAAAGAGGGAAATAATGTGTCGTCCGCCAAGTCCAGGAATAGTCCAGGAATAGTTACCAAATCCCGCAAACCTTCCGTACATGGGACATATGTGGCAATGATTAGATATTCCACAAAATCAAAACATCTCTCTCTCTCTCTCTCTCTCTCTCTCTCTCTCTCTCTCTCGCGGGAAACATTGAATTATTGAGTAGTACAAATTTTAATTAATAGAGCTAATGAATTACTCAACATTTTAATGGATAACAATCCCTACACAATGCAATTTATCATTGTATTTTCTCCCCCCCCCCCCCCCCCCCCCCCCCCACATCTATATACAGGTATTGTAGATTACACAATCAGAAATAGGGGCCTCCGTGGGTCCCGAGTGGTTAGAGCATCGCGCTCAAAATCACACGGCTTCTCACCTCTGGTCGGCGCCGGTAAGTGAGAAAGTTTCCCAGTTTACTTTCGGAAGGCTGGTGGTCTCTTCCCAGGTAAATTGTATCCGGGTAATCTCTTGCCACCAGATAACTGAATTGTTGAGTGTGGCGGATAACAACAAAAACAAACACAATCAGAAATCAAACATTATTGGGGGAAAAACAACCAATATTTTCTATTAATGATTTATAATTACTTATATTTATAAGAAAAGGAAAAATGCTTTATTGGTGCAATGAAAAAATAATAATAAACCAAAAAACAAACATATGAGTTATTGAGATATTTCTATTAATAATTTATTACGGCTTTATATTTATAAAAAGAGAGGAAAAATGTATAAAACTGTAGCAATACATGTAATAATGATAGAAATAATATGGCATTGCAATAGTGTTGCATACATCTGACAATAATTGCTCATTTAGCCAATGATTGAGAGTAAGGGAGAGAGAAAAGGGGGGGGGGGGGGTGTAGACTATGTGTCAGCTAATGTTTGGGATACCATCATTACACAAACACTACGTCCACAGAAACTCTAAAGAGAGAGGAGGTGCAGACTGCGTGTCAGCTTCTGTTTGGGATACCACCATTACAGAAACACAACAGCCACAGATACCATATAGACGGCCCATATTGAGAGGTATCTTGATCATTCTTCAATTGGCTGTACATGTACACAGATCTACTTAGATTTATTCATTCTCTCGAAACATGGATATTTTACCTACTACACCCAAGACACCGCGAATTCCCAGGACACCAGGAAGTATCCGGAAACGTGCTAGTTCTTTCAAGTTGGAACTACCCGGTGTTGAGTCGGTAAATGCCAGGATTCGTGAGAAAATTACCCTTATCGAGAAACGATTCCGTGCGAGACAGCAGCGACTGAACAACACGGAGGTGCTTGAGCGTGCCTTAGACGCACTGATAGGAAACGACGACTCAGATTCCACAAGTCTGTAACCAGGCTGTGCAAGAACAGATAGGAATGTTAGAAGAAAATGATAGAGCCATGCGGAAGGCCAGAGTTCGAATCCTGGCCGCAACAGACTTAAGCCGTTGAAACAGTGACAGTTCCATCGCCAAACGTTCGACATTCGGTGTGAATGCCACGGGTCCTCGGAGACGACCTTAGAAACGGATGTCCTGTGTCACAGTAAGTGTAGCACACTGAAGAACCCTCACTGCTCAATGGCCGTAAGCGCCGAGCATAGGCCTAAATTTAAAGTCCTTGTGACGTTTCCATATGAGTGAAAAATTCTGGAGTGAGACGTTTTAACAAGATACAATCATAACTCCCATAAGCAATACAAATAGAGTTGGACAAGCACGTGAACTTAGTGGACCATAATTTGGCAGTAAGTGCAGATTTTTACACTTTTTAACTGACTGTGTTTGTTGTGCTCCAAGGGAACTCACGGTTTGTCGCATTACACACATTACTCTGGCGGATCAAGAAAATAATTCATAGGACCTCTCCACTATATCTGTGACATTCGGTTCCCGATGATTTAGTAAAATATAAAAAGTTTGAATTATGCAATTTACAGTGCCCCAAGATGTTCATTAAGATATATTGGCATTTTATTGTACTGAAAAGTTCGTTAAAGGTACATGGACACGATTTGAGCTGAACATTTTCAAATGTTTTTCTTCGGGGTTTTTTAATGCTTAGAATGCTCAGCTAAGGTATTTCTAATGGTTAACAAAAATTTGAGTGTCGGTTGTCAAAATACGTGAGAGACACAGAACTCCCAATTCTTTGTTATGTAAGCAAGGTTGGTGCCATGTTTTTGTTTACTTAGGTTGAATATACAAGTCAAAGTTTCGTTTAAAGCAGATGTTTTCAATTAATAAGTTAATTCGGAACAAATTGAATAGTTTCTAGTCTTTGGCACATCTCATTTTGTTTTAAACAAATCTACATGTAAACAAAATCATGGCGCGAGCCTTGTTTACATTTCAAAGAATTGTGAGTGCTGCATCTCACTTGCAACTCAACAACTGCTATTCAAAGTTTGGTTGACCATTAGAAACACTTTAGTTAAACATTGAAAACAGTTAAAATGGAAAATAAGATTTGAAAATTTTCAGCTCAAATCGTGTCCATGCCCCTTTAACATAAAGCGCTATGAATCTCGTGAGGATCCGGGTTAGAATAGGTCCCCAGTACCTCTTGATTATCGTGAGAGACGTCTAAATGGGGCGGTCCTTCGGATGAGACCGCTAAAACCTAAGTTCCGCGTCACAGCAGGTGAGGCACGATAAAGATCCCTCCCTACTCAATGGCTGTAAGCGCCGAGCATAGGCCTAACTTTTGCAGCCCTTCACCGGCAATGGTGACGTTTCCATAATATCATTATCGAAATATTGTCGAGTGGGACTTATAAAATATAAAATGAATAAGAGCTCTGTTGTCTTTTGAAATTGGGTTTGTCTGTTTTTGTTAAATCTCTGTAAGATATGCATCGAATATCCTGTTCTTCAAAGCCTTTGTTTATATCGAGCACAATGTTGTCCAGATTTCTCTTTTCTATCATAAGACAGTCGTTTTTGTAATAAAGAAAACTACATCCAAAAGGCAAGATTGGACAATAATTTATATAATATAAAATCTGCACTAACCGTACGATTGACCTCGGGTACTAATTCTGTAGCTTTCAGGCTAAGCGTGAACATTTAAAACTTAGTTTTATAACCTTTATCATCCAATATTCTAGGATAAAAGGACTTTCAGTAATTGCGATTATATCATTGCCAGAAAGTTCATGCATCTTTAAGTAGCAACCACAGATTATCGATGATATTGAAATCTGGGTTCCGTTTTACAAAACAACTTACGACAAAGTCGCAAGTCATAAATTCTATTACACAGTTATTACTTTAAATGAATGAAGGAAAACTTTTCTGAGTCTTAATTTTCAACAATTTAAAAAAATATTTTGCATTTGGAGTGAATGATCTATCAATAAACTGGAAAATTCCAGTATGTAAAGTTGGCCGTAAGTCGTAAGTTCTTTTGTAAAACGCACCCCAGGCTGGACTCTGTGCTGGCCAACTCATGGTGGTAACATTGTTTCTGTGAAGAAATTCCTGGGTGCTTCTAGCCCGATGTACCGGAGCGTTGTCCTGCTGAAATATGTAATTTTCAGCGGGGAAATGACGGACTATAATTGGCCACAAGTTCTCATCAATGATCTCCTGATATTTCTCATCGTTTACAGTGGAGCCTCGGTAATCCGGACGCCATTAATCCGGACGCTTCACCTTCCGGACGATTTTTCTAGGGAACGGAATTTTTGTACATTATTTTGCATCATTAATCCGGAAATTCGCGTTCCGGATCCGGACGGTCATTTTTTACTACAAAACGTTATAATGCATTGAAAATTGTACCGTTAATCCGGACGGTAATTTTGTTTAGGGACGGTCTGTGTCGGACAATTTTAGCAAGGCGTAAATTATAAAGAAAAACAAGCCAAACTATTACCTGTACCCTGTCAACACCTCCATCCAATTCATGTCGATTGTGCATGTATTGCCATTTTTCGCACATAGGATCTTTTTTGCGTGTAGTGTTGAATTTTGTAAATAATTTGGATATCTGTAGCATATTATTTTATAGTCTTGATCAATACCCTAATAGTATTAATAAATTAAACATCATGCCGTAATGATAATTTTTTTAACTGCTACACGTATCAGTTGTATTGATTCGTAAATTGATATCGGCTTATTCAAATCTAAAGAGTGTAGATTATACTTCTAGATTCTGGATTTTATACTGTTGATTGGCGTGAAATATACATGTATGTTCATGCACATGTATATATAGTATAAGTTTTTAACGTTTAGAATGTCACGCATGTAGAATGTACCTTGTTATGATGTTGTAGAGCTTTATTGCTATCGAATTTTTAAACTCTGCGTAGAAGTGAGAAAATTACCATTTTAAGGAAAATGACAATTAAATTCTTTAGGTACCTGTAATGTTAGTTTCACCCGCGTTTTGTTCCGTTATTATCGCATCAGGAAAATAATAGGTGCGCGTGACTAGATCAAAGCAGTAGTAGGTCTTGATATTACGAGCTTAAATGATTTTGTTCTCCTGATATTGTCTTGGATAATTATAAAATAAGAAATATAAACTCTGGCAGATTGAATTTTGGTTAAAGAATATTGTCAACTGACATGATAATCACGAAATTCTTATATCAACTTTGGACGATGAAGATTGTTTTAACAAACCGCCGAACCCGTGAATCATGACAGATGGAAATTACCGGCCTCTTTAAGAAGTAAAAGTGTGATGAAATGTTTGAAGTGTAAATGATTATGTTAGTTACTAATGATTTATTTACTTATAGTTACATAAAGTGCTTCATTATTTGTTTTAGTGCATACGGTACAGTTTTGTATATTTATTTGTAGGGATCATATGTATGTACAATGTAAGCACAGGCAAATACATTGAACACGTACATTGAATTTTAGTGCTTTGAAATACATGTAAATGTTAACATTATCATAATTTATTTACTAATGCAAATGGTTAAATCCAATGATAGAATGTGTTTAATTCACTATGCATCAATAAAGTAGGCACATATTGGCTACTTATGCAAAGCTAGAAAATGTGCGATTCAATTATCCGGACGCTTCATTTATCCGGACGATTTTGCTGGGAACCAAAGTGTCCGGATTAACGAGGTTCCACTGTATATTGCCATTCACAGATTTGATAGTCCCCACACCTTCCCATGTTGCACCCCCCCCCCCCCCCCCCCAAATCATCACTTCATAACATGGCTTACTTTGTCGTGGTGTCACTAAACCAGGCCGCCATCTCTCATCCTTTTTACGCCACACATACATACGGGAATCATGTCCTATCATGATTTTAGATTCGTCTGAAAAAATAACTCTGTTCCATAGTTTTCTACTGTTAATCGTCTCTTTTCCCTGCACCAAGACAATCTTTTCTTTCTGTTAACTTCCTTCACAACCACTTTCTTCTTAGACACTCGCCTCGAGAAACCATGTTGGCAACAGGTTGATTCACATTGTCATTAATGCCTCGTTCACACGGATGCGCATTAAATTTTACTTCGCATCAAATTTGATGCGAAGTAAAATAATGCGCATTAAATTAATTCGAATTAAATAGCGTTCACACGGCGGTAATATTTAATGCGAAGTAAACAAATTTGATGCGTAGTAAAATTTAATGCGCATCCGTGTGAACGAGGCATTAAATTAAATCATTACAACGATCATATAATCTGCAAAATGTTTATTTCAAACGAGATTGTTGAAACCCCTGTAACATCAACGTATTCGTCAGATGCGCACCTCGATTAAAAAAATGACCACACACAGTACATGCTCTTGTAAATCGAAATGATGAATATTCGGAATACGATGTACAATAATATAGGAACCAAAATGTGATTGTCTGTTTACTATTGAATGATCTCAGTTTGAATGAAATTTCTTTCTTACAAATCCCTGCTTGTAAGTACTGTAATACTATGAATAATATGTGAATTCAATGTACAAATCTCAACTATTAGTCTTGAAGTCTTTTATATTTCTTTTGTGACGAACAACAGGAATAACAACAAGTCACTATCAAACAGATGGATAGGAATGTCACGACAAAAAATCCCACAATTATGGCAACTTTTGCAGCAGTGGTCAAGTCAGTCCATTTTGCCAACACCCCTGGTAAAGATAATAAGGAGATAAGAACATGATGTCTATAGTATTGTTAATTCTTTTGGTAATATGTTTTTAATTTCTACATAGAAGGGAGATCATCAAAAGAAAAATCGAGAATAATAGTGCTTGCAATTGAGGTTGTAAAAAAGCATACTAGGAGCCAGTTCTCAAAATTGTGCTTAAGTTGCAATCATGGCTATAAATAGTGGGGTTATAGGTCTTTCTTTTTTTTCATTAGTGGCTAAAAACCAGAATTTTATACGAAGTTTTTAGTAAATTGATTAGTCGTTTTTAGGAATCGGTGTTATCAACCAAATCAATGGATTTACAAATTTTAAGTTCGTTCCAAGTCGCTACTACTAGTATCATAAATTACAAAATGGAAACACACGTTTAGGGTATACAAGAAACGGTAAAATCGTACAGAATCATGGCTTCTTGATTAAACAATTATTACGCTACAAAATATAGTCTTTTCAAAATTTGAATTGCCATAAAACTTTTCAACCGGGTAGGTTTAAGTGATAAATGTAGAATATATTTGGACCAATGAATTGAATCAGTAACTGAAAATTACTTGACAGCTTTCTGTGCGGTTGCAATTTTCTCTTCTTCGAATTATTCTTGGTCATTCATTCATTTATTAATACCTACTTAATTCATTTATTTTAAAATACGTACTTAAACGCTTGCACAAAGTATTCACGGGTATCATTCCAAATGCGAATTCGTTAAGTTACAAAAGCCCGTTTACAACACATAATCCTTACATGTATCACTAACCTTCACATCCGGCGTACTGCGCAGATTCGTCAGACTGATCTCGACAGTTGATTTTCCCGTCACATTTAAGCTTTTTGTCAATACAAAAGTCATCAAGACATTGAAATTCGTCCTTGGAGCATATTTTGCTTTCTGGCTCTAGAATATTGAAATTTCGTTTCAGCCGAATGTTTGTGATCATAAAAAAAAGTATGTATCTTTATCATGCCAACGAAACTAAAGGTTTAATTATACATGTATTAACTAAGTATTGTTTTTATCCCTTTATCATTCTTTTGAGAATAATTGTGATTTCATCTTGATATTAACTTGTCTCACTAAGAAGAGTAAGCATTGTTATTTATAAGTACAAGTATTGCATAGCAAACCTTGTCCCCTACCGATTCCAAGTCAAGTCGGCTGCGTGAATAATTATACGTCAACAGTTTATGTACAAAAATAGCCAGGTCTCATAAAATAAAAGTTAAACTCAAATTTCTTATGACAGATTTGGATTTCATGTTTTCTATATTCAGGGGCCGTAACTCAGCAAACAAAACCCCACTGGACCAGAACAAAATCCGAACTTGATCTGTAACTCGTCATTGTAATGAAATGGACCAAATATCAACTCAATATATGCAAGCATGACCAAAGAGAGGTGCGGAAAACTGAGTATTTGAGTTAATCCTGTAAGTTCAAGACCCATAACTCAGGCAAACATCAACAAACCGGAACAAAATTCGGACTTCATCTGTAACCTGTCATGGTGAAGCCATGTACCAAATATTAAATGAATATCTGCAAGCTTGTCAAAACAAGTGCGGAAAACTTATTTGCCGCACTGACAGACAGACAGAGTGCAAACCTAAAGTCTTCTCCGGTGTCGCTGGTAGGGAACTAAAAGGCTACATTTAATTACTTCTTTGAACAGTGGCAGTCAATCTGAACCCAGTACTCGTGGCTGTCACCATGCTTTTGAACTTGAATGTTGCTTGGTTACCACTGGTCGCTACCGGCTTAGGAACGAACCTCCCACACAAACCTTTACTAGGTGAGATCTCGGGGGATTGAGTATCGTCTCCTAGGTAACGCCAAATGGAAGATTTAAACAACGATTTGGTTTAATGATAATATTAGCATAGCAGGCACTTGTTCTGCTCTGTAGACGCATGTATCAAACATCTACAATGTACATTCATTTAATGTTATCAACAGTAAAGTATAGATAACGAAAAGGGGTTTAAAAAAAAAAAATAAAAGCCGAAGTTTTATCAAAATTTGATTTACATGTCATCATTTAGAGTCGCATAATAGAATGCAAAATTTGAAGATGACGAACAGTTATCAAACTCGTAAATCCTGTAAAATAAAAAGGGGGGGGGGTAGGATATACATGTATTCCAATAGAATACACGTAGTCACCTCTAAATCTTAGTCTGCAATAAACACTGTTAAATGATTGTAAGAGAAATATATATGTATAGGTGATCTGTAGTTTTACCGTCATATATTCTCAGTACATCGGTACAATAAATTACCGAGGGCCTTCCTACGTCAAAGTAATGGAAATTGATCCAAATCACGTGATTGGGCGGGGCTTCCACTGTCATTTGACATCTCCACCCTGTGGGGTAAAACATGTCCTCAGAGAGGAGTATGTTCTGCGTTGACTTTATCCTTACTTTCTTATTACAGTAATCCTCCATATATACTGGAAAAAAGTTTAAACATGCACTAAAAATGTTTTGGTTTTGAAGAAACGTGAACGTACAGAAAGAAAAACCACACACAATGATATTAGATTCAACTTACCGTTTTCATGATTGGCTAGACAACATATAATGGCTCCAAAAATTGTCACCAAAACGCTCATAGGGTTTGATGAAATCATCATAAAGATCAAAACAACAGACGTTAGTTCTACTATTTCTGATAAGGCTTCCTTTTCCTTTGTCACTACTAATTGTACAAACTGTACAACATTACATTTGTATACAGGTGTAGGGAAAATCCTCCTAAGTAGGACAGCTTATTTGATAAGATCACACATGGTATGAATAGTACAACTAGAAAGAATTATTACATTGATTCCCATGTGGGGGGAAATTATGAATACATGTACTGTTACGTATGATTTATTAATAGTGAATATATGAAAAGATTGGGGTTTTTTCTTTCTTGAAAACTACATCTCAAGCATTTAGAAGTAATGTCAATATAGAAGATAATTACATGTAATATTAATTCTGACACACCGTTGTATATTCAAATATTTATGGATTTGGCAAAACTTTTAATATACATGTATAGTAAGTTTCATGAAATTACAATCTCAGGAAGGACATACGTACGTGCTCTTCAAGCATAAAAATAAATTCGCCATTTATTATGTAAAATCGCTTATTTATGGATCCCATCATCATAGTGGCTTTAAGACTCCGATCTTAAATCTCAGTCGACGTAAGCAGGTGTCATGGACAGGTGTGTGGTCCTGGGTATTATGATTGTTTCGTTTGTAGCAGCCGGAAATCGTAGATGTGAGTGTTTCATATTCGATATGCAATGTATTTATATCTATAAAATCTCCCAGTTTCATGGTACATATATTTTTAAAATACTTACCATATTCCTACCCATATGAATATACATAAAGATGATCATAAATAAAATAAAATTAAACAAAAACTATTATACTAGCAGTAAAAAATTGTCTTTAAGTACTTCTTTAGATTCACTAATTGTAGATTTTGTAACCGACTCTTGTGGGAAGGTGATAGGACCAGACTTCGGAGCGTATTTAGAGTTTGACCGAGACTCGCAGATGGAATGGAAGACTAACGTAATTACGGTACCGGACCATGTCAAGAGATCCATTTTCAAATGTATTGTGCTACTGCGAGGGATGCCATCTACCGGAGAAAAACGACATATGTCACTGTACTTTCGTTATTTTACACTGAAAGAAAAGAACTTGAAAACAGTTGAAAATACAATTGAAAATTGTGGGAAAGCGTATTTAACTATCTATAACGGGAAAGACCTGACTGCACCGGAGAAATACACACTTTGTGGTGGAAGTGCGTTTCCGTCTTTTTTCGAGTTTGAAGGCGGGGAATTTATATCACTTGAATTTCATATCGATTTCAGGGATAATAAAACAATCCTAGAAAAAAGAATCGAATCGCAACCTGGACTGAACTCTACAGCAACCTTAAGTGACCCATATCCATACCCAGATGTTTTCTTCAGAATTGACGTAACATCATATAGTTATGGTACTTAAAATGACATTGAAATTTGTTTACAAAAAGTTTTGAATTATCATTTCATTATGAAAGAGGACGCGTCTCTGATAAAGTGAATGACATGTCTCTTCTACATCTTATTGTTAAAATGTTATTATTCAGACTGTAATGGTACTATTCCCGGCGTGGTGATGCAGTGTAACGATAGCCGGCGATGTCTAGATGACTCCCTCCGCTGTGACAGCTGGTTATCAAAGAACTGCCGTTCCAGCCTCCACCCACAAGACAATTCAGATGTAGTCACATACCCGCCTGGAAATTGTTACAGTAATCATGATTAATTCGAGACAAATGCTGCATGCACACGTACTCAAATGCTCAGATACGTCTCATACTTAAGTACTGTCTCATGATTTCTTCTAGTAATGCCCTAAGCCTATTTTCCAACCCTCATCAGCATGTCAGTATCATAAGTTACACATGAAAATGTTCGTCTTCATTTCATGAAACACGAGTCAACTGTCTCGACTCTAATGCAATTTCTAATTATTAGACCTTTAGATATGTGGTCCTGTGTTGCGACAGGCGTTGACACGATACATAACCCTCATTACCACGACACTGAGCGTCATGGATAGACCACATTTTGTGGTACTTCACTTATTCTACTATAGCTAGTGACGCCACCATATGCTTGAAAAATTCTCGAATGGACAAATGATGTGTGCGTTGCTTATCCATAATTGTTACATGATCAGAAGCAGCATTATTGGAGTCGAGCAAGTTAGTTGACTGTTGTTTTTTGTGTTTGTGAAATGAAGATAATCAGTTTCATCCATACCATTTGATGCTAACATTATACGGAAGGTTGAAAATCGAGCCAGAACATCATGTCATTTTAATTTAGACTTAGACGAGGCTTTAATCATTACATCCTGTATTCAATCATTATGTAATGTTTATAGAGATCCCCACTACTCTTCCAACTACATCTGTCCCAACACCTTCCCCTCCGCCTCCAGATCCCACGCCTATCTACGTCATCACCAGTGTACTCGTTCTAGCATTAGTCCTGGTTTGGTGCTGCTGGAGACCCGGTTATCTGCCCTGGAGATGTGCACGCTTCCGTAACATTCCCTGTTGTCGCTCATGTTTAGCATGTCGTAACGAAAGTTGCTTGAAATGTGAGTAGCATTACACAGAGTGAATATTTTCAGAGAATTTTTTCATCGTGTATTTTTTTTTTTTAAAATAGATACTTCTTTTGGTAACACGATTTTTGTATTTTTACCAAATGTAATGGTATAATCCATTTCCTCATGAATACGATGCATTTATGAGCAGTGCACGTATAAACCTTGATAAACTTAACGGCTGGGAATTCGAACAGAAGTGAAAGTAGAATCTAAATATAAGAAATAAATTTCACTTTTTGTTGAAAAATCCATGTGGGTATGAAGCGAGACGCTCCACACCCCTCCCTCCGGCGTATTGCATGAAACGTGTAAGTGGTGCTTCATGAAAAGCGTGTTGGTGTACAGCGTTGCAGTTCATATTATCAGGTGTTTTCAAAAATGAAATTTATTTCTTCAGTATACATGTGTATGTTCTAAATTTTCCATCGTACTAGTGTAATACCAGCGTCCATTTTTCTTTAATCATTAGCAATTAATGATCGACTGCGCCTTGATAATGATTCTGATCATGTCCCATGAACATATCACAAATGTTTAAAACAAATATTTATTGTTAAGTTTTTTTAGGATTTAGATGCAGTGAGTGTCCAAAAGTTTTTGCAAAAGCTGAAATTATCACTACATGTTTTTAAATACTGTTTTGGATTTAAAGAAAAAAATAAAGATAAAGACTTTTACACCACAAAATGCAGTAATTTAATGTATTAATTCTGATTAATTAATATTGTTACCGAAAAATTAAAAGAAATACCCCGATGTTGATACATGTACAATGTATATGAAACTTTGAAATACTTAATATATGCCCATAATAAAGAAGGAGGGGAAACTTTTAATGTGGACTTTCATTTGCTACATCTTCACAATGCCTGACAGAAAATTTATTTCAAATGTGATAAGAAATTGCTTACATTGCCGTATTTAATAAAGATTAGTTCATAAATTGGACTTCAAAGCATAGTATTGAAAACCAAAATGTGTTTCAATGAAACATACACTGAAAAAATCAAATGTTGCCATATGTTTGACCAATCACTGTAGTAAGTAAGGTTCATGTAACTATTTGCATTAATTTTCAATTTTGAAGGTTACAATGCCACTCTTTCCGGCCCATTACCCTGGTTTCGAAGCTTGAATAAAACCTCTCCTTCATGTAGAAGCAGCAATCCAGATTTAGATGGTATTTATAGAATTTCTTTATGTTGGGTAGGCTGTTCTGAATTACACGTTTAACGTCCCAAGCGCGTGTATGTTTTCACATAAATCACCGTTGGTAAAAAAAAAAAAAAAACACCAAAAAAAAAAACAAATAGATCTTAATTTTATAATTTTAAAAGTTTCTACTTTTGGCGATAAAACACAGGCTGTTGATACAGCATGCGATCAGAGCTGGAATTGATGAGTTGAAATTCTATCCAGGAAACAGTTTTACTTTGAATTATCGAAACGTTTAAGACTCGACGTTATGTACATCTGGTTCTCAATTTCTCTAAAATCAGTGTAGATTAATTTTGTACGATAAAAGATTTGTTTGCTTTTATTTTCCTCCTCCCCTCGTAAGTTTTGAATAGACTTGACGTTAAATATGGAATAAATTTCCGACGGCCTTATACCCACAATTAGTACAATCGGTTTTCTCTCCATACAAGACAGTGAATGGATATAAACTGAACATTGCAGATGAAATCGACGGCAGAACTATAGCAACGACGACTTCAGTAGGCAAGCGTCCTCTGTCGAACAGGGTTTACCCTATTCAACGATTTAATGGGAGACTAGAGAATGTACCAGACGTCACGGGAGATGATCGGATACGAAATGTTGAAATAAACTGGATTAAACTTCTGACCTATGATGGAAGCCATCTTCGCGGACATCGATAGAGTTCACTTCTTGTATCAGCCAAACTTCTCTTATCATAAATGTTTTCATAGATGAGAATGTTAGAAATAAAATAGAAGTCTTAAACTGTAAATAAATTATATTGGGAACATTTCTTTTGAGATAAATCTCTTGTTGATCGTAATCCCTTCCATTTATTACGATTAAAAGTGTTGCTACTTGGAAACGATGTGTTGGGGCGCTAAAATTATTGTAATGTGAAATATAACAATTAGACTTTTTAGATTTATTATCTAAAATTAAAGGTTGCGCTCAAACTCGAGTATAGATATTTCTGCACCCGAGTGGTGTCTTTTGTAAGATGACCGATCAGTTATACTCCGTATATTTTGCTGTCTTTGGCGTGTTTTTTACATCACAAGTTCATTCAGGGAACATACGCTGTGAGTATTTTACTTTCACAAAACATTTTTAAAAATCATTTTAACTGTATGTATATATATTTCATCATACATTTTCAAAATTTAGATTTTGTGACCGACATTTGTGGGCAGGAAATAGGACCAGACTTTGGGACCTATCTTGAATTTGACAAAGATGGGATATTGGCAACAAATGGAAAATTTGCTCCTCCAAGTTTAATAGGGACACTACTACAATGCACCGTGACAGTCCGTGGGATGCCTCCTTCTGGGGAAAAGCGCTTCATGTCCGTGTACTGGCGAAACTTCCGATTTAAGGGACCGGAAGTTGACCGCATAGAAAAAGACCCACAAAAATGCGGGAAAGCGTATGTCACACTCTACAAAGGCAAAGGAACTAACATTGCAGAGAAAGAGACATTTTGTGGGCGGGGAGCCTTGCCTACACACATAGAATGGGAGGGGGAGTACGCCACATTATTTTTCTACGTAGACTACCGCACTCCGTCCCCTCCGGATCCTGACGATTCCACAAATTTCACGTATTCTGAGATCTTTTTCCGCCTAGACATCACTTCTTTCGATTATGGTAAAATGTAGCACATATGTGAACAATTCAAAACGATCTTTGTGCCTTAAAACAACAAAAAAAATGAAGTTTTTTTATTTTTAAAAAAAAATTGAAATTATAAAATTAATAAATATAACACCTTATTGTGCATTATTTGTTCTTACTTACAGAGTGTAAGGAGACAAAGGAAGGCATTAGCATGATGTGTAACGACAGCAAGCGATGCCTGGACGACTCCCTGCGCTGTGACTTCTGGTACTCACGAAACTGTCAATCTCAGTCATACCCACGGGACAACTCGGATACTAGCAGATGGCCCCCTGGAAACTGCTACAGTAGGTAGTTAGTATTAGCGTTACATCTTTTGCGTCTTGAAAGTACATGTAATTTTGTGTTATTTTTTTTATATCTTAGAGCAAATATTTTATTTGGATATGAATAGTTTGACAGAATTTCTACGACTTAATATCAATATTTGAGAACACGAATTTGCATTGATCAGTGGAAATGATGCCTAGATGGTAAGCTAAAGATCAGTGGCGTAACTTCCATTGAGGCAACCGAGGCAGCTGCCTCGGTAAAGAAAACACCTTTTACGTTGTTAAAATGTCGATAGCTTCTGGGGGGGGGGGGCTGTGCCCCCCAGACCCCCTGCCTCGGTAATATTCGAACCCAAGCTACGCCTATGAAGATGTAAGGATTTTAAATGCGAAAACCATACCTTAAAGTTTTAATTTTTTTTAAATGAAATGTGTTAGCAGATGGAAATGTGTGGCATGTGTCGTAACGGTAACTTAATCAAAGTGACCTCACTGTATACGAATTAATGAAAATGTTCACCAAACGGTGTTACGGCAATGAAGAGTTCTAAACTTAAATATGTAGCTATCACACCATCATATTCCCAAAAGATGATATTTATTTCATATTGACATTAGTTTTCATTTGGCACTCGCGTGGTATGATTGTTAACAAAACATGAAGTACATGCACTCAGATTTTCAAATGTTGCAATAATTATATGTCCTATAACACTAGTGTTAGTTCAAACTGTTCGTTTCCTTTTTCACTGGAGGATTTCAAGTGGTAGAAAAGTATGAACCTGGAACCATATAAGGCCATTAGAGTACCACTTCTCTTCAAGGTCTTTGGATATTGGTAATCGATAAAGTTTAAAAGTACAATATTGAACACGAGCTTGGTGTTTGAATAAATTGTCTGAATTGAGTTTGTATTCTAAATTTGACATATGCTTTATCTTCACAGAAATTGCTAAAACAACGACCACCACGCCGTCCCCTCCCCCGCCTCCTACACCTCCTGACTACACGCCCCTGATTGCTGTTTTGGCTACTGCTTTCATATTTGTTTTCTTCTTTTGGTGTTTCTGGCGGCCTGGTTATATTTTGTGGCGAGCAGGGCGCCTGCGCAATCATCCCTGCATGAGGGCGTGTGGTACCTGCCTTCCGTGCTCGGTAATGTGTATGAGATGTTGCAGTTGCAGTGCTTGTTGCGCCGGTGAGGACTCAACGTAAAATACATTAGAAATTTTTTTTTATTTTTTTTTTTTTGTTGTTTTTTTTGTATGTGTGTTTTTTTGTTTTTTTTTTGGTGGGCTGTTCTTTTCTCCCCCCCCCCCCTTTTTTTTATTGACTTGAGCTTCCATATATACATGTAGTGTATTAGTATTACTAGAATAACGACTTAGCACATACATGTACATGTAGTAAAAATCTGTAGGTTTTTTTTCTACTTCTGTTTTGCGTCCATCGAGAGCGGGTACTCGAAACTCTTTAGAAATATCAACACACGTGTCTTATTCCGAACATCCTCGAAATTAGTCCTCTTTAAGCTTATTTTTTCATATTTTTGATACACATTGGTCTCAATGGTTATGTCGCGGGAAACTTTTACCAATTCTTGGTGGATATACATCAAATTATATGTAATGACATGGTTTTTATATTGAAGGTGGATATGAATCAAGTCCAACCGGAGCTGCAGCTTGGAGCGCACTTCAGCAGCAAGAGTCGGAGCGTCAGAAATCTTTTGCGAAAGAAGGCAGTTCATTTATTGGTAATTGTCATGCTTCCCTACTATATATACACTATCACTATTCTTTTGTGTAACTTTACACTTTTTTGTCTTCAAACTTTTCACATAAAATATAACTCTATTTAGTTAGAAAGTATGACCTCATTCGCGAGTTAAAACCCGGAGCAGCGCGCTTCCTAAGCGAACACGCTGTCCATTAAACCACCGCAGTTCTTGTCTGATTGTAGAGCTTCGATGGTGTAGTGTATTGTACGTTCCCAGACGCGCTGCCCGGGTTCGAACTCGCAAACGAGCGCATTACTCTTCTCACTAAACGGAGTTATGTATGAAAAGACAATAGAATAGTAATAGCATACTGTCATTACTATTTTGGCATAGAGTACACAAAATGTAACATTATTATATAAATGTAAACGTACAAATACTGTACGATCTGTGATATTTTCAATGCACATTAGATGATATAACGGTATGTAAGAGTATTTTAAGGACTAGCTAGTGGAAGTTCCCAGCGAGATTCAGAGAAATTAACCACGCAGATTTTACCGTGTTTTCCGAAAAGATCCAAGCCAGAAAAACAAGGTATGACTGTGACAAATTTAACTGAGGAATGTATAGTTACACTGTCTGTGAAGAACGTTAATGTAAGCATGTTGATAAGATGACCGGCGATGAGAGTCCTGTATGTGAAGAACGTTAATGTAAGCATGTTGATAAGATGACCGGCGATGAGAGCCCTGTATGTGAAGAACGTTAATGTAAGCATGTTGATAAGATGACCGACGATGAGAGCCCTGTATGTGAAGAACGTTAATGTAAGCATGTTGATAAGATGACCGGCGATGAGAGACTTGCATAATGTACATGTTCACACACATCTGCAGTGCATAATAGTCAATCGATTGCAAAAGTTGATTGTATGTGATATACAGTAAACACGATTATAATAAATTTGCGCTTATTGTGAAGTGTTCTTTATTCACAAGAGAGGAAAATAATGAATTTATTAGATATATTGAAGTTTGGTTATAACGAACTGTTTTCGCGGGCCCTGGAAGTTCGCTATAATCGTGTTTTACAGTACATGTACTGGTACCTACGTGTAATAGATTGGTAGTGTGTGTACTTATATAACGGTATAACAAGCATACGTGTCTGGTTCCCAAAACGTAATACGTGAAAATGATGTGTGAGATAATATCGTTCCAACGACAGTGTGTCACTTCGTTTGATTAAGCATGGTAATTTCACTCACTGATTGGTCGTATGGTTGGGATAAAAGTGAGTTTGGATGACCATGTTATGCCATTTGTTCTAATGTGATTAGTCACTGACTATAAAAGTTAAACCTGTTTCATTGATATCTATGAGGTCTCGCCCACGAATTTGCACGCTCGATCAAACGAAGTGTCTCGCTACTATTGGAACAATAGTACTACCTCCGTCTCAAATACACATGCCATTATGAGATTAATCTTTTCGTTATTCCTATTATCGACTCTTAACATGTAATAATTTCTCTTTCACAGAATGGTTATCATCTCTCATTAATATTCACGAATTTTAACACAGGATGAAACTATGTCATTCCGTCTGGAAAGGCGACTGCATGGCAGAGCTCTGTAATTATTCAGTCGACGGATTGGCATAGTCATTCTCACATACTTATTATAAATACTGAAACAAAGTCTATCTTCTAGAGGATTCATACATTCAAAAATAGATTTTAACCTATTACTCTTGGGCCCGTGCTTTTAAAGATTCACACAATAGAACACCGGTAATATACGATACGACTAAAAGTGACTCCCATAAAATACACTACAATATACGATACGACTAAAAGTGACTCCCATAAAATATACTACAATATACGATACGACTAAAAGTGACTCCCATAAAATATACTACAATATACGATACGACTAAAAGTGACTCCCATAAAATATACTACAGAGTCTGCCTTTGTATTGTAGGTGGAAAAGTGAGACTGAGACAAGCCACTGTATGTCCTTTACAATGTACACCTGAGGATCAAATGTTCAGTAACATCGAAGATAATGAAACGAGCAATGAAGACCGATTGAAAAGCAACAATCCGGATATTCTTGGAAAAAAGACTTCTAGCGTCATCAACTTTGCCAGTGACTGGGTCAAATTGTTGACAAGCGACGGCTGTCATCTGAGAGAACATAGATAGAATAATATAGTTGCTATAAATATTTCTGTATTTTATAAAGGAAATGTATCATAAAACCAACGTAGATTTCTGCAATTTTGCTATGTACATCTATCAATTTAATATTTCCTATCAAAGGATAAATGCTGCTAATATGTGTACTTTGTAATGTTTCGAAATTAGTGGAAACACTTAAAGGGAGGCCGGAACATTTGATGACCTATTCCTGGTGTAAGGCCTTATAATTGCAAAATACTCTTCCGGGTTTTCAAGACCCTCCAAATTAAATTTCCTTGAAAAGTGCTTCCTACAAGTGTTACAACAAATGTAAATTCTGAATCAACGATTACTTGTAAATGTCAAGTACTTATAATGAGTTGTTGGAGGACCTGTGTACAAATTGAAAGTTGAAATATGTTCTGTAGTTCCATTTATTTATCATAAATACAGTTTCTTTCAAACATAATTTCATAGAAAGCTACCCTATATTTTTCATGTAACGTGTTCTTAGTGCAAAGTGAAGATAACGAACAGTGATCAATCTCATAATTCCTATAAACAATACAAAATAGATAGTTGGGCAAACACGGAACCCTGGACACACCAGAGTATGATCCATGAAATATATTTTTTCATTCCTCAACACGATTATCTATATGGCAAAGTCCCAACAATTTTCCTGTCTTCTACCAATTTTAGAACTGGACAACTCAAACGTTATGCACGATCACTGAGATGTCGCGTGAAAACTTCGATTTTCTGTTATTAGCATAGGGTAAAACAACTAGTTTTTAGATTTAAAAAATCATGCCAGTAAATAGGCAGGAAGTAGCAGTCTATGCATGAACAAGTAAAAATACTGGAAAGGAATTGTAATTAAATATGCAGAGTACATAGAAGACCGTGTATGTTTAAAGGATTGATGAAAACTTTTTAGAATTTCTGTTAACACCCTCGGCGTTGGGTTGTCAACGATGATCTAATTGAATACCGTATATCCCAGCATCACAATCAAGACAGCACATTCTAATTAACACCGCTCTTACGTATTACCTATGCTATTATTTGTAATACCTATTTCCCTAACAAAATAAGAAAGGATTGCAGTCGAGAGCTGTAAACCGCACTCTTAGTCTGGCAGGATACCCTGGGAACGGTGGTTAGAATGTTTAAACGTCAATGTTACATTTGTATTTACAAAGATGACAATGTTTTGTCAGTTCTACTAAAATGTATTTCAAAAGATCAAAAGGTTAAATTCTTCATTAGAGTGATGTATTTATAATATAATTCTGTTTCCGCGTGGCCTAGCATATTTTTATTAGGTCGCCAGTCTCTCGCGTGATCTCTGCCATTTTCATCAATTTTGATGTGGGTCAGTGCATATGGTGTTAAGGCGGAGTCTTATGGTTAATAGATATGAACAATGCATTAATTTTTCAAAAATCTCCTTTACCCTTGCGCGGCTTTAGGGGATTTCAACAGTTCCGTTTGAGGTCAGCAGTTCGGAACTTCTGTGGTCGATATAACGATCTAATTTGCAAACACAACCTGTCATTAGGTCGAATGATGCCTGACGTGCTGTATTTCATACTAATTGTTAGGTCCTTCATTACATACTAATCTTGATCACAGATTACTCCGTTTACCTGATCAAGATAGGGTTCACGGCGAATATGACCGTTCTCCTCCTAGACACCTGATCCACCTCTGGTATGTCCAGGGGTCAGTGTTTGCCCTATCTTGATTTTGTATTCTCCATAGGAATTGTGAGAATGATTCACTCGATATATATAGTGAAAATACATTTAATACTATGAAGGTGAAGATAACGAACAGTGATCAATCTCATAACTCCTATAAGCAATACAAACTGGAGAGTTGGGCAAACACGGGCCCCTAGGTACACCAGAGGTGGAATCAGGTGCCTAGGAGGAGTAAGTATCTCCTGTCAACCGGTCACCTTTTTCATATAGTTTGTGCACTGCGACGAAATGCTGTATGATCATGGTGAAATGCCCTATCCAAGGACAGGAGGCCATACTTTGTGGCGGAGCTTAACTTGGTATAAATGTAAATGCATTTAATCTTTAAGAATCACCGTTTTCTTATCTGTACATTGTGAAAAAATATTGTTTACATGCATGTTTATGCAAAGGATGTAGCCTCTTGTCGAAAATAATAAAATCCCATACCCCCGCATCATGGGTGGGTTCAGACGCGGTAAAACTGGTAACCCATGAATGTAGTCATCACCTTTACTTCGGTGCATTGCGACAGAATACTACAGTTGTCTAGGAATGTATGTTTGGTTATAAAGAACGTGAAGACTACTACCACAATTGTGAACTCCATGACCTCTGGACTCTTTACTGAAGCTTCAGGGAATGGCAATCATAGAATTAACTACAGCACGTGTATCTTAAAATCTTATTGAAAATAAATAATTAACACAGTATTTGAGTGGCTTGTCCATTGAAAAGCTGGTGCTTGTTTTTTTAAGTGACCGTTACGGCTCATGGACTTCTTAATAAAAAAGGGGGGGGGGTGAAAGAAAGAAAATGATACCGGTTACAAATCAAGTGGTATTATGCGTCGGAATGAAATAAAATGATAGTGGATTTCAAAACCAGTAATTATAGATCTTAGCTGTTACACTTGTTACGAAACACAGAGTAAGTTTTGTAAGAGCGGTAATGAATCCATTTTAACTATACATTTCTTATAGTAAGATTTATACCAAACAATTGTTTTACACGAGTTACATGCAAGTCTTAGATAAATTTAATTATGATTTTTTTTCAGTTTACATTGGTATGCATTTGTTTGAAATTCTCTTAATGCAAACACTCTGTATCTTGATTACTTAACGAGAATATTTTATTCGGGTAATTTTATATACTTTGGAGCTTATCGTCTCATTTTCCCCACTAAACACGTGAATTTGTACAAAACACTAAGCAATTGAATAGACATATGTACAATTTAATAGTAGATGGGTTTTGAATTGTCTGTTAAGGTGGAATTGTCATGGTTTGGTACGAAAGAGGAAACAGACCTTGTTGGTGCTATTAGGTACTTTAGACAACATAAATCAGAATTAAACAGGTGTCCCAAACTTAAAAGTATGTGGAAATAGCGTGGGAATTAAACTGTACATTGTCATAGATACCAATCTACCAAAACTAAGCTTGGTGAATTCCATCCCCGTAAACCTTGAATCCACCGCTAGATCTGCTGTAAAATTATCCACAGAGTGTATTTATGGTCATCATACCTACTTTAATGGTATGGTTTCCTTACAAATCCACACAAATAAGAAAAATTAAAAAAAAAAACAATCATAAAATGTAACACCATTGCATTTGGGATATTCACATTTAAAAACACGGCTTTAATATTTTCATATTTATTAAATACATAAATAACTTTCGCCTGCGAAAAGAAAATAATTTCAAAGATTTAAGAAGCAATATGTAATATCCTGGTGATAAAACAATGTAATGTAGAAGTGGTAGGATTATTTTATGCATATGATATACAATGTTCCATAACTCGCAGTGTAGACATAGATTTTTCACTCGCGAAGGAATTCGACCTTACTTTTATGTTAGTGTACACCTCTTGCACAGGATGAATCAGTCTCTGTGTTAATAAAAGTTTAAAGGTATTTTCAATACAAGCAGATAAACTACAAACGTATAAAATTCAACGATACATGAAAAAGACAATATTGCCGCAATTTGTAAATAAGTAAAATATCAGCAATTGCTAGCTCCCGTATTTGCTCGTAGGTTAACTTTTCCTGATTTTGCTACTGGAACCGTCAGGTTATTTTTCTTTGAAACGGAAGAAGATGGTGTCATTGGTCGTGATCCGGCATCAAGATCGTCATCTGTTTCAAAGTCGTTGGACATGCGCGATGGAATTTGTGAATCTATGCTGTTGTATGTGTAAGACTGATAGGCTCGCTTGTAATATTTCTTGGTGACGGGATAATTGCTGGAAGCGTTTTGATAGTGGTCTTTAGGTATAGGTTCGTTCAAAAATCTCTTCCATCTGTAATGTCTGTACACCAGAACTCCGACAATGATGCTTATTACAACGACAGAACCAAGGCCAAATGCCAATCCATAAATCAGAGCAGAATCATCGTCAACAATACCAAGCTCTTCCGCTATATAAAAAAAGTAAATAATCAAAAGACTATAAAGCACGTGATACATGTAATAACATGGATTTGAATTCAGAAGAGTGATCAATGTGAAATGATCATGACATGAAATGCACACGTAATCAGCTACCTGTGCATGCTGTTTCGTCCGATTCGTCTCCACACTGATTAAAACTGTCACATCGCAACGTTCTGTCCACGCACAAACCATTTGTACAGCCAAAGTAATCTGCGGCACACGGTGCTAAGCGAATAACAGAAATAAAATCAAATATAAAGTCTTGGCGGTTACGAATGACCACTCATTAATAAAATTGATATAGCATATTATGATATATTGAAAACAAGAGGGCCATGGGCCACATCGCTCACCTGAGTCACCTTGGTCCATATCAGAAGATTTTCCATATCTATTTGCATGTAAAACCGTAGTCCCTATTATGGCCCCAAACCTACCCCTGGAGGCCATGGTTTTTGCAAACTTGAATCTACACTATGTCAGAAAGCTTTCATGTAAATGTGAACTTCTTTGGCCCAATGGTTCTTGAGAAGAAGATTTTTAAAGATTTTCCCTATATATTTGTATGTAAAACTTTGATCCCCTTTTGTGGCCCCATCCTACCCCAGGGGGGCATGATTTTAACAAACCTGAATCTGCACTATATCAGAAAGCTTTCATATAAATCTCAGCTTTCCTGGCCTAGTGGTTCTGGGAAGAAGATTTTTAAAGATTTTTCCTATATATTTGTATGTAAAACTTTGACCCCCTATTGTGGCCTCATCCGATCCCCGGGGGCCATGATTTTAACAATTTAGAATCTGTACTATATCAGGAAGCTTTCATATAAACCTCAGCTTTTCTGGCTCAGTGGTTCTTGAGAAGAAGATTTTAAAAGATTTTTCCTATAAATTTGTATGTAAAACTTTGATGCCCCCTTGAGGCCCCATCCAATCCCCGGGGTCCATGATTTTAACAAACTTGAATCTGCACTATATAAAAAAAAAGAACAACGAAAAAAAAAAAAAAAAAAAAAAACTTTGACCCCCTATTGTGGCCCCATCCGATCCCCGGGGGCCATGATTTTAACAATTTAGAATCTGTACTATATCAGGAAGCTTTCATATAAATCTCAGCTTTTCTGGCTCAGTGGTTCTTGGGAAGAAGATTTTTAAAGATTTTTCCTATAAATTTGTATGTAAAACTTTGACCCCCTATTGTGGCCCCATCCAACCCCCGGGGACATGATTTTAACAATTTAGAATCTGTACTATATCAGAAAGCTTTCATATAAATCTCAGCTTTTCTGGCTAAGTGGTTCTTGAGAAGAAGATTTTTAAAGATTTTCCCTATATATTTGTATGTAAAACTTTGATCCTCTATTGTGGCCCCATCCGACCCCCGGGGGCCATGATTTTAACAATTTAGAATCTGCATTATATAAGGAAGCTTTCATATAAATCTCAGCTTTTCTGGCTCAGTGGTTCTTGAGAAGAAGGTATTTAAAGACTTTTCCTACATATTTGTATGTAAAACTTTGATCCCTTATTGTGGCCCCACCCTACCACAGGGGGACATGATTTTAACAATTTAGAATCTGCACTACCTAATTAAGCTTATCTATAAATTGCATCTTTTCTGGCCCAGTGGTTCTTGAGAAGAAGATTTTTTAATGACCCTACCCTATTTTTACCTTTTCTTGATTATCTCCCCTTGGAAGGTGGCCTGGCCCTTTATTTTAACAATTTAGAATTCCCTTTAACTAAGGATGTTTTGTGCCAACTTTGGTTGAAATTGGCCCAGTGGTTGTTGAGAAGTAGTTGAAAATGCGAAAAGTTTACAGACGGACAGACGGACGGACGCCGGAATACGGGTGATCAGAAAAGCTCACTTGAGTTTTAAGCTCAGGTGAGCTAAAAATCGCACACTGTTATAAGTGAGAGTTTTGCTCTCCATGCTACTACATGTATATATATATATATATATATATATATATATATATATATATATATATATATATATTCTTCTTCACATATTTGTGAATAATTGACGCGCGCGCACTCTAGACTGTTGCGGCCACATCCGCGTCCACAATATGTAACAAGGACACTATCTCTAGACTGGAATTCGTTAATTCTTGGCTGTGTGTATTTCCCGGACCTTTCTTTAAAAGTTTCGTTTACTCTTCCCGTATTTTATACGAAAAGTTTTGGTAGATGGAAAGGTAAAAAATTCTGTTGAAGATGTTACATTTTACGTTCAATTGTTTCTCTAAATTCGCTACAAGTGGTGAAGACAGTACTATTCTTAAAATGAGGGACATTTACTATTCCTAGGATCTGCAGATATAATCTTACTTAAAACGATCATAATAAAATCAGGAGAAAAACCCATTGTAGTAAAACGGAATGGAAAATGTTTTGATTAATTGATGGAGACTATCTTTTCTGGGGTGTATGTCATAGTAAGTTCCCCCGAGGTCTATTTGATATACTGTGATGTCAAAGTGTAGACTTTGAAAACACGACCGATAAAGCACAATAAGTTACATGTAAAAACAGATGTGTGAGGCTCTATTTATGATCTGTAGAAAAATCAAATATATAGTGCGCAAATATTGTGCAATTCTTGATCTTGTAATAAAAGTTATTGACATGATTTGCAGGGCCGTAAATTACATGGAGGCGGAGGAGGCAGCTGCCTCCTCCAACTTTTGAGCCCAAAAAAATTAAAATTTAAAGTTCATTAGAATTTATGTTGTTTCCAATAACTAAGAACATGATACCTCCCTTAAAAAGCATTCCAAATCTTTCTTTTAGAATGAGTTAGTCAAGTAACATCTTAGAAGGCCCTAGAATCAAGGATTTTGCACGAAACGTGTTCAGTGTGCACAAAATGTGCTCAGCGTCTGGGGGCCTGGGCGGCCCCCAGACCCCCGCCTAATTTCTTGCCTCCTCCAAATTGAAGGTTAATTTACGGCCCTGATTTGTGCGTGACTATAAAACATGATCAGGTATGGGTTGAACACGGCTTTCCTGATTTAGGTCTGTATGGTCATGCGCAGACCGAAATTAAATGCCAATGGTTGTACGATGCTTGGTTACCAAAATCGTATCTATCCAGGGTGGAATTTTCAAACCAACTATGTGATTGATATATCTAACTGAATTCTTGAATTTTATGTATAGATCTTTTTGCGAATTATATTTAAGGAAAATCAACTATCTTTATTGTCTTGAGGAAATTATTCGTAAACTAGGAAGAGGGCTAGGAAAACACAGAATCCAGCAAACTTAACCAAATGCACAGAAAATGTTGTTGACTATATTGCTTGTAATTTACGTCGCATTATCTCCGTTATTCCTTAAAGTTTGATTACCATTTGTGACTGCAGCAAATATGATATCGAATCCCCTGTATCCAGCACTGCCGTCAGTGACGAATTCTAAGGTCATCGACGTAGAGGAGGAACTGACGTTGTGCGGCCCTGTTCTGTCACAATATGGCTGCGCATTAATCTTACTGGAACCTGTAGAAGCTCCGTCGTAAAAATTTAAATAGTCCACGCATGCCCCAGTTCGTTGTTCCTCTAGTTCGAATCTCCTGCCAGATAAAATAATAATTTCAATTTGAAATGGTACATAATTTCTACCCAATAAATTCAATATTTGAACAAAATATACAAAATATGTGATAGGTTTTCAATCTGATTAAAGTGACTGGTTCTCGGGGTTTTCTTTAAATATTTTTCATTTTTGGTGTTAAATATAATAAAATCTAATTCATTTAAAGTTAACAACCAAAACTTGGACCTTCTTAATGCAAGGATAAGAGTAATAGTTTAGCCACAACACTGTGTTACATAAACAAGACTAGAGTTTTGTTTATGTTTATAAACAAACTAGTGAACAGTTAATTTTGTAATTTAAGCAACCTAATTTTGCACAAACACATATTGAACTTTAAAATGGCACATTTTACATAAAGACTTCTTAAAATCTGATACACGAATGTTCTGTATCAAATCTTAGATCGATAACCATACATTTTTAAAAAATTTGTAAACAATAACATACCTGTCTTTGTTTACACAAGAAATAATAAACTCTCTGTAATGAGTATTTGTCATAATGTGTAACCTTCATTTTTTTTGTGAAACCTTTTAAACACATTAGACAGTAGATTTTCATCGTTAAAACCAAAAAAAACAAACTTTGGGGGTAAATCATGAATTTATGAGTTTAATTAGTGTCGACAGATGTTGTACCTGGGTAAAGCTAGAACCTTGTGTCCTGATGGTGCGGATACAGTGATGACGCAGTTGACGTTGTCACTATACGTCAGTGCGCTACTTGATTGTACACGCATGCTTGTTGTAAAAGATGACGACAGCGGTGAGGTGCATGTTGATGGTAAATACACTGAAGATAAAATATTTCCTTGTACTTTTATTTACATACGTGGTTTAGGATAGAAATATATATTTTTAAAATTACATTAAAGACAGCCTTTTTCATAAACCCTTGAAAGTAAAGACAATAATTTTGTAATCTAAACAAATTCATTTTCCATGGAAAATTTCATTAGTCCTTTCATCTCTCTCTCTCTCTCTCTCTCTCTCTCTCTCTCTCTCTCATTTAGAAACAAAATATACCCATATCAAAACAAATATTAAATACATAATACGAATTTTTCTCGCATAACATGAACGTATTTCAATCACACCGTATCACAATAGCATATACATACTATGTATTCATTAAGAACAGTTAATAATACAATAATTATATACATACACACACATACATGCATGCACACATAGATAAATAATAATTATCATTCACATCCCTACACATACAAACAAAACTAATGTACTTAATAAATCAATACATTATGATGATGTAAAAATGTCATTTTAATATGACATGTATGACACTTTAAAGGCAGGAACGCACCCAGAAGATCATACCCTCACGAGTCAGAAGATTTTAAATAAATGAGTATCATACATCTAAGGAATGTTTATACTCGCTTTATGCTAAACAATTTTGTTTTTAAAACTTTGATTATCAACATCATGCACGACATTTACCTGCTTCTAGCGCTGCTTCAGAATTAAATATACACAAGGTACACACCATCAGGAACGTCGATAGAAAATCCATTTTGATACCTGTAAATTACTTGACGGCCATTTTACTTGTTTACAAGTTTTACATGCACTGCTGAATTGCTTGGCAACAAGGTAAACAAACTGTGTCAGACGCGGCGGTGTATTTAAAATTCAATTTAATAACACTAAATCGGTAACATCGGTAAAATTATGTTGCAACGATTGATTGTATGCATAACATCAATATATTTTCAATACCTTCGAAGTATATATGATATGATTTATTAACCAATTATGGACCCACAGGGGCATATACATGTAATCATACAAAGAACAGTTATGATTAAAGTCATTTACAAGAGACAGGCATGCATAGCATACATGTATTTAACAATGTTTTGATTACAATACAATTTAGATTGATTGGAGTTACGGTAACAATGATTGGGGACTGAAAAATATGACTAGATGTTGTGCATTTACATCACATGTACCATTGCTATGACATTTAAAAAGTTGATCATCAAAGTGCAAGGGTCACCAAGGAATGGTGCTTGAGAATCTCTTAACCTATGTTGTATTAAATAGGCTCCTTATTGTTTCCAAAGCACGATTGTAATATCTAATTAAAGAAATTCCTAAATCTTCAGAAATGTTCCATTACATGTATGGATAGATCCGTACATTTACCAATATCATATAATCCATAATCTTACTCTACGTTTGTTCTGTATACAGAAGGGACTGCTTTCCCCAAGTGAACAGGGTAGTTGATCATGGTCGTTAAACTTGAATGAGGCTGGATTAATTATGATTTTAAGGTCGCGAACTGACCGGAATGTAAATTACGCGACACCGCACAACCTGCACTGTAAGTATGACGTTTTATAAATAGGCTAGATGTTTTAAAGTACACACGTACACGCATACACACAATTTATGATGTTTTATTAATAATAAATTTCACTCCATTTTGTTTATTCCAGAGATTTTCATGATAGTTTAATGGAAAATGCACAGAGAGTTCTGTTGTAATAATGTTATGTGGCGAATGGACCGCAGGTCACAAAGTCAGTGGACAGGCACATACATGTAATTTGGTGAAGGAAAATGTAACTGCTTGTGTATACGATGTGACCCATGCATATGCCTAAAGCGCCGCGTGTTCAAATAATGCTAATCCTATGTGTATATATCGTAACCCCACATGAATTTACATGTAACCTTATATCCGAATTGTTTATTATTGTTAATATTTTTATATAAGCGCAGATTAACGTTATAAACGCGACTCAAGAATTATTCTAGATAAGGGAGCAATATTTCTATACAGAAAAATGATCGTGAGTGGGTAAATTTCTTAGCTTATTCATTCATTCATTCTTTCTTTATTTCCTCCCATGGGAGATTGCATGAACAATTACAGAAATTACATCATTAGAGTATTACACATATTCATATATACAAAGGAAAAGGATATGAGATTTGTACATAAGAAGAAAGTTGAGTACAAAATAAGTACAGGCGATATATAGCTAATTAGAATTGAACACCGGAAATGGTGAAAAACCTGCAGTTATGTAAGACGTAACTGTCTGTTGTAACATGCTGCTGCATCCCTCAGGAAGCGGAAGTTCAGAAGATGAAAGCCGGGTTCGTCATAATGGGAAAGATTAACTGTGAACATTCTAGCACCTAATAGAAAAAGATATAGATCTTGATGACAGAGACCGCAAAGTTCAGCACTGAGCACAATATCAAGGTCAATTACTGTATTCCACCAAGCATCTTGGATAGCGACTGTTCCTACACAAGTGGTCGAAACGTGTTCAAAAACGTTTGTGAAATATTTGCCACAGATGAGACAAGATGTCGGAGGAGAGTGTGGAAAGGACCATAGCTTAGTGATAAATTTGCAAATCTCTATTTCATGAATGTCAGATGGAATTTTCCAGATAGTCTGTGGAGGTCGCCCTGCCGTTATTTTGTTGAATTGTTGAAAAGAAGGATCCGAGAGCATCCGTTTGTGCCTTGAATCTAGATGGAAATCAATTATTGCTGTTTTGACGCTTGTTTTCCACAAACTCTTTGGAGGAAAGTAACCATCTTGCAGATAGAATAGAAAATGCCGGTGGAGGTTATACTTATAGAGTAGATTAAAAACATCATGGATAAAACCAAAATGTTTGAGTTCCGGAGACTGTATGTAAGTAAAAAGTCGTTGAAGAAATATCTTCTTGGTAAGGGTTTTAGTGTCTAATTCACATAACCGACCAAGAAATAATAGTTTTCTTTTGTCTATTTCAGAAGAAATCGGAAGAAGTCCAAGTAAGGATTCACAAATGTCAGATCGAGTAATGTTTGGTAAACCCATTGCATGCTTGCAAATGAAGTGCTGTAAGGTATTAAGGGCCTGCAGATCTCGTTGGCATAAATCGCTCCAGAGTTCACATCCGTATAAGGTGGAAGGGAGAACAATTCTGTTGTACAAACGTGATACGGTATCAGGGTTAAGGTGTTCTTGTATTTTGAGTGCATAGTAGGCTTGTCGACCTTTCCTACACGCGTTGGCAATTTTCTCAGTATGAACAAGCTTGGATTGAAGAAGAATTCCAAGATGGTTATAAGTTTTGGATAGGTAGACAGGTTCAGTGCCGAGATACCATATGGGGGAAGCATTGTTTTTTGCTGTTGAGGGGGAGAATCGAAGAACACTAGATTTGTCGGCATTAAATTGGAATCTCCAGTTTTTGGAGTAGACGAACGCTGTATTGAGAATCTTCTGGATGGCAGAAGGCGATAACGCAATGCAGGAGATGTCATCTGCGAGAGCAGGAGTAGAACTAGCAATGTTGTAAATACCCATGTTCGGACATTGATTTTGAATTTCATGAAGCAGGTCGTTGATGAACACCAGATAGAGGAAAGTAGAAATTATCCCTCCTTGGCGTACTCCTTGAGAGACAGGAAACCAGCTGGAATTTATGTGATTCACTACAACAGAACAGGAGGTATTTGTATGACAATCATCAATCAGAGTCCACAGACGACCGGAAATTCCCAGAAGGCTAAGTTTACACATGAGACCGTGTCTCCACACAGTGTCAAAACCCTTTTGTGTATCTAGAAAGGCGACATATACGGGACTACCCTGTTCAATATTATGATGTATAGTTTCTTGTAGGTTGAAAGATGCTGTAAGACAACCGAGTTTCTGTTGAAATCCTTGCTGATGAATATTGGGAAATTCTACAGTTGAAAGAATGTGCGACTTTATTCTGTATAGTAGCAATTTCTCAAAAATCTTCAACATGCAGGGAAGCAGGGCTATTGGTCGATAACTGTTGGGTGATTTCTTTGGTTTATTGTGTCCTTTGTGTATGGGGACGGCTATTTGGTAAAAGTGCTTCTATAAGTTTGATATTCCACTTTACTTTTGCGATAAAATGCATTTAAACAATTACTTTACTTTGACAGTAACAAAAAGATATAGACTTAAAAATAGATCAATCACATCTTTTGAACAAAAATAACAAATGCACCTTCGTTGATTTCATTATAACCAAATACAAAAATCCCCACTGAAGCGTGATCCAAAGTGCATTAAAGAAAATCAAAAAGGTCCCGAGTTCTTTGTGCAGTACATATCTTTTCATCTACTTGTATTACACTTGTCGGCGTAACATAAAATTAACCTACCCGCCATTGAAAAACGATCGAAGGTTATTTTTAAACTTGAAAAGGAGTCTAAAGTTGCGGGTCATTTTCATCAAAAAGTCGGAAGCAAAAACAGCTGTGACCGAATCCACATCAAGTAATCAAATAGTTTCTGTTGCATTCCCAATCCCCTCAATTGATTTCAATAAAATTACACAGATTTTCACAAATGAACTCGATTTCTCAAAATGATTAAATACTTTCCAATTACTTAAAACGTGATCCCTATAACACTATATATTTGCACATACGATTTAGTGTTCAAGAACAACAACAATACCAACCAAACAACAACAAGAAGAAAATAGTGTCACTAGTGTCATACAAATTACATGTAATAACTTAAAAGTTAGTCTTCTCAATCATCATAAGATTCGACTCTCCAACCACGCGGATGACATCTGCTTGCAAATGATTTTAAAATTTCAGGAACACTAAATGTTCCCACTTTGCTAGAATGCATGGTTACTTTACGTTTGTCAATCCAAATGCCCCATGTGTTTTCTTAGAAAATAATCCTATGGTAGATATACACTCTTATATTCACTCTAAATGTTAATGAGTGCTGGACGTTTCAAAACAGCCCAGGCGGAATTTGTTATTAAATTTTGATGACAATTAGAAATCACAAACGTATTCGTATAGGAATGGTCTGAGGAAAGTCTATTCTGTTTACGTTTGAAAATGTTCCATATCTAAATTTACATTGCCATCTCCTGATCCGATTGAAATTAGCTTTCTACACGAGCAAACAGCAAGCACGGGATATATTACTTTGATTTATGTGCAAGCCACGTGTCATTTATTTGCACAAAGGATGTCAAAAGTATTCAACACTTTATACGTTTCTCTCAATAATGAGGGGATCATCTTTATCGATGCAAGTTGTTTCGGCCTTTTTACAGTTCGGCCCTAGGTTTGTTCGGCCTTCAGTTTTTTCGGCCTTTTGTCGTTTCGGCCTCAGATACCAAGTCGTTTCGGCAGATACCAAGTCGTTTCGGCCCAATTATGAATTATTTTTTACTATAAATGTAACGTGTTCAACTTTGTATACAAATAAAGAAGTCGATCAACAGAAACGCGAGTGATTAATTCCATACTGAAGTGTTGTAAAAACTTGATTGTAATACACGAGGTCCGCGTGCTTTAATGCTTGAAATTCGGTCACGGCCTCCCGGGAAGCTGAGTTCACACTTTTACGTATGTCCAATTCTTCGGTTTTGTAAATTAGCTGTGCGTAGGATACCCAACAACAGTAGCTGTAGAATTTTGTAATACTATTTGTAAGGGTTTAACATATTTAATGATAACCGATGTGATCTCTCTCTCTCTCTCTCTCTCTCTCTCTCTCTCTCGCCGACCAAACCTGTTAAGTGAGGACGTCCTCACAATGTGTAGAAGATAATACACACATATACTATTCCAAAGGCAAAAAAGTACTATGTTAGGTATAGCTATGGGGATACCTGTAAAAGTTTATCTAATGCTATCTCTCTCTCGCGCGCGCGCTCTCGCTCGGGATATTTTAGATTCAGTTGTGCCTTCCTTATTTTAATGCATCCAAATTAAAAAAAAAAAATTCAATATAGAAATTAGAAAAATGTTAATGATCGATAGCGTATATGAAACCATCATCGCAAACCACGGGTTATTGTTTCATTCTATTTCACAAACGTTTGTGAAATAGAATGAAATAATAGCCCGTGGTTTGCGACGATGAGAGAGAGAGAGAGAGAGGAGAGTTCCCTCCCACTATTTTTGACGATATTAAAGATATATTGGGTCCCCCACCTATGTTGATAGTAGCAGTGATGGAATGTGAGAACAATGAACAATATAACATTTATGCTTGAAAGTTATTAATTCAATCCATGTAGTGACCCATGCACCCACTTCACAAATCATGAGGTTGGGGATGCAGTTTTAGTTACCCCCCAACCACCCATGTACACGATTTAGGGTTTTGAAGTTCGGACAAAAGCACAATTTTTTGTTGTTATTGTTTACTTTTGAATTTTGGATAAGTCAACATGCAACATGCCCCCTCTCATACTTTGAAAAAGATAAGTAATGTTAGCAGGAGGCTCTGAAAAGTTCAATCTGCAATTTGATGATGTTTCGTCATTCAATAAAAAATTGTTTATCAGGACTGCTTCATTTAATTAAACAATATTTTATGTAGTTATATAATGTAAACAAGATAAAATATATAGAAAGAAGAGATTCAAAAACATATATACATAATCATGAAACAATAGAAGAAAAAATAGTTGGGAGTAGAAAAATAACCGGAAAAAAAACCAGGAAAAAAAATCCCACAAGCCTGTATGGATAGTACAATGATCTATGTATAACTTGTATATTCCATGCAAATTCAAAAGGTTTTTCGCTGGATAGAACAAGTGGGGGTCGCGGATATTTGATGTTTGACTTCTAACAAACTATGTGAAATATATTGGGTCGGCGCGGTAGCTATAGATATTGAAATATGATCCCCCATTTTCAGTAAATGTGTGCAATTCACAAATTTATTTGCTGAAAATTTTGAAAAAGAATTCCAAAAACTGTCTCTCTGTACATTTTCATATAGCTAGTTACACGTAATTGCAGAAAGGAGAATATGATTATCAATATGTCATGCGTTTTATTTTTACATTAAGTCCATCTAATCTATATAATATTCACGTTATAACATAAGCGCCCAATTAACATTTGAAATGAACGTTAGATTTTTGAAAGGTGATATTGCGTTAGTTTCTCTGTCAATCCGTATTTCTGAAAACGAAAATATGTTAATTGCCAGAATATTGAAAACATCAACGGAAACAAAGTCTTGGGGTATATTTCATGTTGATTAAAAAAACTTGCAAATGAGAATATGATCTTTGTCATTAAAATAGTTGTGCCTTAAAAATAACTGCATCATATGGTACCGGTTTATAATTTAATCAGCATCATGCTGTGTAATGTAATCTGTAAATGACATATCATTTTCTTTGATGGTGTGGACTTCCTTGTTTACACCAAAGACATATATAACAGTTTTCGAAACAAAGAAATATCAATTTTGATATATTAAGATGAGAAAAAAGACTTAATTTATCGGTACTACAAAGGTATTCAAAAGGAAGGCCGAAACGACTAGGGCCGAAACGACATTAGGCCGAAACTACTAACGGCCGAAAAAACTTGGGGCCGAACTGAAAAAAGGCCGAAACGACCAGAAATCACCTTTACTTTGTCACTCGCACATTTATTAAGGTAGCTCACTACACTAAAACTTATACTCTGTATGACACCACGTCACAAGATGGCGATTTAAATGTTTTGTGAAATTATTTGTGTCGATCGATTTGTTTGTCTATCATCGTAGCTCAGTGGTGAACCGCAGATCTCGAGTTCAAATCCCCCAGAGTCTTTTGTTCATATGTGTTGAAATAATATTTTTGAAAATCATGTTTTTATTCAAATTTGTATATTGTTTTGCCTTTTAGGCATATATACTTATTGTATATCATTATATCTTTTATAATTAAATCAATTCGTACTGATTTGAGAAACTATTTCTGGGTGTAGTGAGCCACCTTAAACAAAGTGGTCGATTTAATTTTTGATTTAAAATCTACTAACACTGTATAAAATCATATCTAGATGACACTGTATAATACTGAATATCTCTTTATAGTATTTTACATTCATTCCGTGTTTTCCCCCCATAACTTTCTTACTAACCGAACCTGAAGGTTAATAATCCATAAACTTTCAACTTTTAAAACATGCGTATTAATACACTTGACCTGCATGTAAACCATACGACATGTGTATATATATATATATATATATATATATATATATATATATATATATATATATATATTTAAAAAAAAGCACTGGCAATGAATACAATGTAGATATAAGAAATATCTTTCAGTTTATGAAAGTATGTGAGACTATACATCTTGAGCCTCTCTCACACCTGCTGACACGCCCCATTCCGTACGCCGGTGTGCTGATACGCCTCATTCCGTACGCCGGTGTGCTGACACGCTCCATTCAATATGTCGGTGTGAAGAGGCCCGAGGAATCATCTCACTACTTTCGGAAGGTCAGTGGTCTCTTCCCAGGTACATTGTATCTGGGTTCTCTCTTCCACGAACAAAAAATGGGCGCCACCAAATAACTGAAAAATGGTTGAGTATGGTGGAAAACAGCAAAACAAAAACTTTCAAATACAGAAAGATATTTCTTAAGAATATTCAATGAAGGTCTCGAAGTCACCATGCATAATAATATATGTATTTTATATCCCACCTCTGGTGTGTCCGGGGGTCCGTGTTTGCCCAACTATCTATTTTGTATTGCTTATAGGAGTTATGAGATTGATCACTGTTCGTTATCGTCACTTTTCTTGTTATTACTATGTTACAGAGAGAGGGTGGTCTAAGTTATCAGAACCTGTGTCCGATCTCTTGTAATTGTATAATGACGAAATTCCTTCAGCTCAAACCAAGCCAAACAATTCATATCTATGTATTTCTTTTTTGATCCTGTCAATCTACGGGAATAGCCCTGTAGAATATATCAACGTATATATTAACCGTTTGTCATACTGATATCATTGTGATGTTTTGTCCTACGAACGTTGTTGTCCAGGAAATGCTCATAAAGTTTTTAATTTCTATTCATAAACTTATAGCCCTGTACCAACGCTCTTGAGAACCAACAATATATTTCAAAAAGCCAAAAAACCTCAAATAGGGGATGGGGGGGTCACACCCATCCTTCCTTTCGCCCCGCGGATCACATCTCATCTTTAGAAAGTGCTTGATAAAATTCTACAGTTACTATCTTCAGGAGAGCGTCAGAAATAAGAGACATTTGTTAAAAGGACATGTACTTTCCAAAACCTTTAAATCCCATGGGGGGCTTAGTTAGAAAACATCACACTACTGTTTTATAGCCTTTCGATTAGAACATTTAGTTGATCAAGTCAACTGTTGCAAGTACATACCAAAGGAACTTTCAGATCAATTATACATGTACTTTTAGAAAAGTATTTGATATTCTATTTCATATGTTTTCACTATTTTCCCTCAATAATTAAATACGAATAAACCCTGAATTGGATAATTAATATATATATATATATATATATATATATATATATATATATATAGTATTTTATTTTGAGATTGGAGACTTGAATTGAGAAAGTCTGGGATTTGGGCTTGTGGTGGTGCAGTATGCAATTCGGTTTAGGCATTACACATCTTGTAGTCTTCATTCCGATCAGTCTCTGTATAACGATGAGTGAATTATTTCCGTTTGGAAGGGAGAATGGAGACACTGCTATGGACAAAAATGACGATGGGAGCACTTCAGATATTGTTATCTCCATTTTATTCCCGTTCTTTAATCACCAACACTCCACACTAATTGTAAGTATCAATTTAATGTACCTACGTCCCATACTACGCTGTGTATGCGATGTGAATCTCACTGAAGATAGAATATCTCGGGGTTATGTTAAGATCATACTAACAAGTTATTTCAAGCAGTTGTAAAGTTACGACCCCACAACACTTTAAATTTCTCACTACACTTCGATCGGTCTCGGTGACTCCGTGGTAGCTGCAGAACTGTAGCTCTCTGAAAAAATATTTTGACATAACAGAGAGCTACAGAGCCACCCCTTATAAAAACCTTCGATTTACGGCGCACAAAAAGCTGCGCACGGTTGAGGCCTTATACCGTTGTATTCTTGAGTTGCTGTCTCATAAATTTAATATCAAAAAATTCTTAACATATTTTCCTACTATACTTGTGTCTAAACATACCTTCAAATATTCATTAAAGCCCCATACGACCTGAAAACTCCCAAGCTTCAAATGATTTCGTTTGTTGACGTAGCCATGTTAGGTAGCCGGTGCGCAGCTTTTTGTGCGCCGTAAATCGAAGGTTTTTATAAGGGGTGGCTCTGTAGCTCTCTGTTATGTCAAAATATTTTTTCAGAGAGCTACAGTTCTGCGGCTAACTCCGTGGTAGAGCGTTCGCGTCGTGACCGACAGGTCGTGGGTTAGAGCTTGTTCTTGCGTCAAACCTAAGACGTAGTAAACATCAGAAGTGATTTTTATAAGAGGTGGCTCTGTAGCTCTCTGTTATGTCAAAATATTTTTTCAGAGAGCTACAGTTCTGCAGCTAACTCCGTGGTAGAGCGTTCGCGTCGTGACCGACAGGTCGTGGGTTAGATCTTGTTCTTGCCATGACCGCGTCAAACCTAAGACCTAGTAAACATCAGAAGTGATTGCTCCTTCGCCAAACGCTCTGCATTAAGACATTTTTACTTTTCCATCGTTTTGTCCCGTGGGGATCCGGGTAAGAATAGATCCTCAGTACCCCCTTACTTGTCGTAAGAGGCGACTAAATGGGGCGCGGTCCTTCGGACGAGACCGCAAAAACCGAGGTCCCGTGTCACAGCAGGTGTGGCACGATAAAGATCCCCCATGCTCAATGGCCATAAGCGCCGAGCATATACCTAAATTTTGCAGCCCTTCACCGGCAGTGGTGACGTCTTCATATGAGTGAAATATTCTCGAGAGGGACGTTAAACAATATTTAATCAATGCAATGGTTTTGTCTTTGATATCTTTACAAAGACAAATTACAATAATGATAGCCATTTCCTCATGAATGCACTGCAGTTGGGAACAATCATGAATGCGCGTATGAATCTTGATTTACGATTAGGAATTCCGACAGAAATGAAAGTTGAACATAAATATAAAAAAATAAATATCAATTTTGAAAATGCATGAGGGTATGAACTGCAACGCTTAACTCGGGCATTCTTTTAATGAAGGCCTAACGCGCTTCATGAAGAATGTAGGCGTAAAGTGTCGCAGTTCATACCATCATGTATTTTCAAAACTTAAAATTTATTTCTTACGTGAGGGTTGCAGGTTGTTTGGACGAAACCTTCAAAACCGAGGTCGCATGTACATGTAGCGACAGGCGTAGGCACAATAAGTAACCCTCACTGCTACTTCCCTCGATCCGATATAGTTGGTGACGCCTCGATAGTAGTGAAGAGGTCTCAATGAGTGTAAAGCAAATAAACAAAACAAACAATACGCTACAACATATGCCTTGATGACAGAATCTGAATGAAGATCACGGCCATTCTCGGGCAGTAATATACCAAACCTTTATGTCATCCTAAACAAAGTAGACAATACGTTATTTTAGAATTCAATTGACATGTGATTAATGTCTTGGGTCAGTCAGTCTTGATTCACCTTTGGGTTATGTTTCGTGATATACTTGCGTTTGATGGAACTCTAAGGAAAGCGCAGATTTTAGTTTCCACAGCATATCATTTCCATTCAGCCTATCATTACGAAAGGTTAACGTTTGTTTTATTTATATATTGGTTTACGTCCAATTAGAGAATGTTTCACTGATGTAGGGATGTCACTAGCTGTAGATGAAGTGCCACAAATTTTAACCCATGCATGGCGCTCAGGACTATAGCATTGAGGGTTTGTTAACGTCTCAACGCCTATCATGACACGGAGACTCTGTTTTAAATGTCATATCTAAAATACCCGTTACTTTCAATTCCATTTCCGTGAGCTTGGCGAAGGAAAAATCTAGCCACACCAGGATCGAACCCGAGCCTTTGGGTTGCAAAATGAACTGCGCCATATGAAAGGTGAAGATAACGGATATTGATCAATCTCATAACTTCTCTATGGTATAAAAAATAAAGAGTTGGGCAAACACGGACCCACCAGAGGTGGGATCAGGTGCCTAGGAGGAGTAATCATATCCTGTCGACCGATCACACCCGACGTGGGCTCTATGTCTTGATACGAGTAACTAGACTATCGTGACCGAATGACGGTTAAAGAGGGACGATCATACAGACGGATAACTGTGTCTAAATCAATATAATATGTTCTATAATCACTATACACACGCTGAAGAGTATTAAAGACAACTGAAATATAAAAGTCGCATGCCTCGTAACTTCCAACTTCCAAATGAAATATTCATTTTAGATTGTAAGTGATTTTCTTACACTTCCATGGTGTTTTAATCACATGCCAGAAGAAACGCCAAAATCAGCTATTATTAAAACGATAAGTGGAATCTAGAGTTGTTATATATTTTCGCTATCGTTTGTTTGTTTGTTTGAATATTGTTTTACGTCCTTCTCGAGAATATTTCACTCATATGGAGACGTCATCACTGCCGGTGAAGGGCTGCAAAATTTAGGCCTATGCTCGGCATTAATGACCATTGAGCAGGGAGGGATCTTTATCGTGCCACACCTGCTGTGACACGGGACCTCGGTTTTGGCGGTCTCATCCGAAGGACCACCCCATTTAGTCGCCTCTTACGACAAGCAAGGGGTACTGAGGACCTATTCTAACCCGGATCCCCACGGGATTCGCTATCATTACCAAAACAATAAAGTGCATCGCCACAGCACATGATACGCCCGTCAATCATTATTTAATTATCACAAAACAGAGAAGAGTGGATGAAAGAAAATCATGTCAAACTTTAATAGTAAAAAGATCTAAAATGATTTTTCCATTCATAATGCTATATGTACTTCTCTCTGCTGTAGATTTTTAATGAAAACAAATAGTGCATTTTTATATTTTTTCAACTGGTAGTTTTGGATTTAAACAAATGCCAAATCTGCAGCTTTGCTCATTGTATATCTTTTTATTGCCATATCTTAATAAAACATCAAATTACTTATCATTAAAATATGCCTATATACATATTGCAACCATCTGTTCATCTTACTCAGAAATGACACTCTGCATGTTGGTTGCTAAGAAAAAACAAATTAAAAAATTATATTGTACAATGTCAAATTAATTTTGATAACTTCATTTTGAAAATAAAGGCTAGCCACCAAGACAGATCACTACTAATTAAGAGGCTTAGATTCCTTCTGCCCAATTCCCTAGAGATATAGATAACACCTGCTTGATCAGAGATGCTCTACCAGAAGTGATTAAGACAGTCTTCTTACACTAAACCCATTAATTAATCTTATCAAAATGCCCTTTGCATGCTACCCCCATGGGACAAGTGGAATTTCTCTTGTTACTGTTAGAAACAAAAGAAACATTATAAAGGCTTAAAAAACTGTACAGTATATCGTTAAAAATATGTATTTTCTTGATGTAACATTTTTTAATAAGGTTACTAAAAACCATTAGATCAGAAGGGATTGTACCCATTAAAACATACACTTTAAAAAAAAAATCACCTTAATTAAATGTCACAGTGGCCCTAAAGTAGGGTGTGACACACCTTCTACCTAAGATGCATTATTTGACCAAGTTTGGTGATTCTAGGTTTCATAGTTTTCAAGTTATGAGTCGGACAGGGTTTTGCCAGATTTGTCATATCTTCTTAATTAAAAGTCACAGCGACCTGGTTTTAATGTGCGACACACCTTCTACCCAAGATGCATCATCTGACAAAGTTTGATTATTCTAGGCCTCATAGTATTTAAGTTATGAGCCGGACACGAAAAAGCTAACAGACGGACGGACATGAAGGCCATAACATAATACGTCCCGTCCTAAGACGGCCGTATAAAAACATGTATGTCCGTAATCATATAACTTATTGCAAAGCTACTAGTAAGGTCTTCCATTTTCTATGACAACTCAATCCCAATTTTGACAAACTGCAAGTTTCGAGTGTGTATCATTTTTCAATTCTGAGAAAATGACTATCTAACATCTCGTATTTTCAACACTTTATCTGGACCGGAAGTGACGGAGATCCACGTTGAAGTGATGGACAAACAACTTCCGTCCGATTTCTGATGAAAGATTAATACGATCTTGACTGGGATAATTCAATTGGTGAAGATTAACTGAACATGAAAGAAATAAGCATCTAAATTCCTAAGAATAGAGCAATAAACACGCAAGAGATATTATTTAACAATTTTAAATAACTCCTGGGTTTTTTTTTATGAAAGGTGAAGATAACGAACACTGATCAATCTCATAACTCCTATAAGCAATACAAAATAGATAGTTGGGCAAACACGGACCCCCGGACACACCAGAGATGGGATCAGGTGCCTAAGGGAAGTAAGCATCCCCTGTCGACCGGCAACACCCGCCTTGAGCCCCACATCCCGATCAGGCAAACGGATTTATCCGTAGTAAACATCAGTGTGCCAAGAATGGTATGAAACATGTCAGACAGCATGTGACCCAATGATAGGTTGTATTGACGAACTAGATCGCTATAACGACCATAGAATTTGCGAAATGCTGACTTCATTCGAGACTGTTGAAACCCCTGTACCATGAATTTGCCTACCAGCAGGCTGCCTCGACCCAACAACCGACCACACGCAGAACAAGCCCCCGTGCACCGAACCAGCCGAGAGACACAAACGCCATATGCAGGCGACAATGGAACATTGCTACATAAACATGGGAAGTTGACGATGGAGAAGCCGAAGCCATACAGCCGAGCCGTCAGCCCGCCGCCAATGCCCACCCCCCAACAAAACATACACTTTCATGGTAAAATTAACTTTCTTATGTAGTTTCAGAAAACCCATCCAGCCATCTCTGAAAAAAAAAACGCCCAACAAAAATGGAGGAAATAATCATAAATCGAGCAATCAGTATACATTATAATTCAGCGATTTAACAAAGGTGAAGATAACAAAGCAATTCCTGTGCATATCTCAGCAATTTTATTCTTTTTGTTCAGGTCAACACAAACGGAGTAATTTCATTCCTACAAAGAATATCGACATTCACACCGAACCCTTTTCCTATTGCAAATAACACAAGGATGATCGCTCCGTTTTGGGCCGATGTGGACACAAGGAATGGAGGAACAGTTTGGTACAGGGAGACAACAGACGATGACCTACTGAACAGGGCCAGCGAGGAGGTCATGACGTATTTTCCACAGTTTTACAGATTCAAAGCATCGTGGTTATTCGTGGCCACTTGGAATCGTGTGTCCTCTTTCGGTTGTTCTCCATGTTTGCAGGTAATAATATATATACATGTTCACAGTGTTAAGTACCGAGTGGCGGGAAATACAAAAATAAATATATAAATGTTTATGTACTGTCACTAGGTACATGTAAATTCAAACTTTTCGTTAGGACATCAGATAAAGTTTTAGTTTTGTAGACGAATGCATTAACTCTTATTCATTAATATCCTTTTGGCTTTTTTATCAGTTTTATTTCATTTTTGACTGCTTATAAAGGTTTATTTGCTTTCTAGGCCATGAAAAATTAATAATAGTTTCTAAGGCAAAAACTTACAACTCTTGAGGAGGCAGGCAGATATTATTTCACTTGGCTGTAGCATGAGTTGTCTTTTCTTTTTATGTTGTGCAGTATGAGTTATCTTTTCTTCCTCATGTACATGTGTTTATAAAGAAAATGCTATGTAATTTTTATTTCCATGAAAAATAGCTTCACATTACTTACTATTAAGTGTATACTATCATTCTTAAACACTTGCACATGAATGAGTGTGAATTCAATAATTATTTGATCAAAAATATACTTACAAATCTATTAAAACCTTCTGAAAGTTTTAATTAAAAATGTATAACACAAGAGTTGCCTCATATACCTAAATAAACAACTAAGAATTAGAAAAAAGTCCATGCGGCACCTTTTCAACGGATGCAGCGGTTCCTGAAAAAACTATTGACTTGTTTGACCTTGTGTGTATTTTATTTGGTAACTCATTTTCTTGATACAGGTGTAGAGGTTTGTAGTTTAACATAGATATATACAAGAAATGGACTTGTGTCACACAAATTCCTACTTTTTCGGTTATAACGATTATATTTCTTATCTAATAAATGGATTGTGGGATTTTTTTGTAACCATGGGATCATTTTTGTAGAATTTATTAATAAACAATAGAAATTTACAAACTTTTGATTACTACCCGATTTATTTCACGTAGAATTTTTTACATGTACATTGAAGTACATGTATATGGGAGGAGCATGTTTTATTTAGATATTTTAAAAAGAAATCATATTGACAAACAAGTTAATGGTAAAGGGGTTTCAACAGTCTCGATAAAGTCAGCATTTCGCAAATTCTATGGTCGTTATATCGATTTAGTTCGTCAATACAACCTAGCTATCTGACCTGTTTCGTACCGATTGTTAGGCCGTTCTTGGCACACTGATTTTGACTACAGATAACTCCGTTTACCTGATCAGGATATAGGACTCACGGCGGATGTGACCGGTCGACAGGGGATGCTTACTCCTCCTAGTCACCTGATCTCACCTCTGGTGTGTCCAGGGGTTCGTGTTTGCCCAACTATCTATTTTGTATTACTTATAGGAGTTATGAGATTGATCACTGTTCGTTATCTTCACCTTTCATACAAATCCCTTGGTAAAAAGTTATACAAACTTTCTCTTTATGAAAATATGAAATAAAATTATTTACCACACATATTTTTAGAAAATTGAATTTATCTTATTTTTTCCAAGGGTGGAAAAAAAACTCGGCTTCTAATCATTTACCAGACTGTGAATTTCATTTCCTTTACTTTCATCATTATTTAACATTTATTTTGATTTAAATCGTTCAAAACTGTCCAATCTCCTTTCGTTATACATTGAATGCCTATCAAAATTGTATCAAGGGACACTTCCTGGTAAAATAAATACAAATGCTAATTTGGTTCACAAAATGAAGCATTTCATATGGATTTAGTATTTTGATAATTAAGCATTAAATTATTATTTTTCCAGCTATTTAAAATCAAGTCATGTCACGTGCACTGATACAATCATGCAAGAATGTGAATTGAAGCGCCCTCTGGTATATTTAATGTTCCTTAAGTTTGACGACAGATATATGACGTGTCCATTTTACTCACTCCTCAAACTTCTGGTGACTTCAGTCTGTTGTCTATGGGATCTTCCCCTCTTTTTTTCTCTCTCTCTCTCCTGTTATCAATCTGCTCTACATATTTCACTATCTAATCTGCATGGTGAAGACTTTGAGATTGTTCATGCCGTCAGGATTCATCTTGTGCATAAATAACTTCACCTTGCGTTTTCTGCATCAGACCAAATTGGATTTGCTTGCAGAGGAAAACGGCAAAGGGAGTCTGAGGCACAGACCGAAGTTATTTTTTTTCCTAGTGGCTAATCTCCATGACTAATGTTGATTTCAGCCGTATTCTTCGTATGATCGTATCGTTATTGTTAAGTTCTCTAGTTTTTATCTGTTTATGTAGTTACAATGGATGGACATTGGCAGAGAAAATGATATGCTAAAAATCAATAAGCCTGCAACTGTTTCACCAGACGGAAAATGTTTCTTTAGTATTTTTTAGGGATTCCTTGACCAGGGATTTCTTCCGATATTTCACACGGTCTCGCTTTAGATACTTTTTATTCGCCCGTCATTAGACGGGACGTATTTTGTGATGGCGCTGGCTGGCTGTCCGTCCGGAGTCTTGTTTTCCGGACTTTTTTCCGTAATGGATGCATGTACAACTTTGAAATTTGGTCACAATATCTCCCTCAAGAATTGTAAGAGTGAGTTTGCATTTTAGCTGGATTGGTCCATCCTTGACCTACTTTAGGGCTATAAGTAGTTCAAACAGATTTCCGGAGTTTTTTATTACATACATGTATACACACGGGCATTGGAAGTTAGTGTTAATATATAGTATGTGCATGTATAAAAAAGGAAGGGTAGGACACTCTTTTTTAAGGCAAATTCGGGTTTGGGTTATTGTGGGCGTTTCTCATGCAAACGGCCTGACGCGATGAATCGTTCACATATACTTTACTTTCAATATCTGTACGGTTGCGTTCCTCTCCAATGCCGTTCATTTGAAGAAAAAGATGTTTTTACACCTCCAAGTGCCTAAGAATTTCGCTAGATTGTCTTACTTCAGAGTGCACAATATGCTTCCAGGTTGAATTTCCCTGTCCGACGAGCCGATGTTGTACCGTTTGCGGTACTCTTGTTGCAAGATACAACGATTCTTTGGGGTCAGAGTGTTTTATATGCGGATTGCCTATGTGGCCGCTAATCTTCGTCGATTGATGTCATCCTCTAATTAGATTGGGAAAATTGGATATCACTTTACAATTAGTATGTCCGACCTATTGGACGTGTTTTATGACGAAGTTTGATGTAGTCGGGTTTTTCAAAACATTTTGACAATTAATGTGTCATTTGTCATGTCGTCGGGTCATTTCTGGGCTTTATATCTCTCTGAATTGCGTCAAATTTATAGATCCGTCACTTTGTCGGGTATTTATATGGTATTTTGCATATAAACGAGATCTTAACTTCAATAATAATGTTCTTTTTTAGAGGAATACGTTTCAAGTCATTTTGATATCCAATGGACAATACTCATTCACTATATATAATTTCAAAGACATACAATGGCCAACAAGTGCAGGACGAAATCCAGCTCAGGTATTTTACAATAACTAAGCATACTAGTCAAATAAAACAATCGTACGTTTGTGGTTATTCGGATTATTCAAAAGTCAATCTAATATTGATGATTATAGATTGTTAGAATTGCATGCTGCTGCTATAGTATTGCTGAACCCACTGGTTTTCAATGTTTTAAAGGTCGGATTTAATGCTGGAGATGGTATCTTATTTTACATACTAAATGCATCACGAACTCCTGAAATCTTTAATGTTACAAAAATGTCCAATGTTAACATACCAGGAAAATTTGCGTTCCGAGTAGACGGAAGCGACATCATGGACGGACGTTGTACCGCTAAAAGTATGCTAGTTGTTAAACATAATATGATGTTGTAATGTGATTGCATATCAACTTCTGTATTTTATTCGTTTACAGGAGACCTGACCGTTACTCCACGATATGGTCCAATGTTAGGAGGCCAGTATTTGGTACTCGTGAAGCCAATGCAACTGTAAAGCTCAAATTTTCAGGGTCGCAAATGTACTCTTGCGAAAGAAAATCAGAATCCAGCATTGTTTGTGTAACACCTATGTTCAGTTACACCGGCGATATTTTGGTATTAGCTGAAATTGAAAACCAGGGTGTTACAAAAACATTTCGAGGACTCTACACGGTTTGTAAGTATACAAAGTCTTTATGATTTCTGTTATTTCTAATTCGGGTTTAAATAAACGCAGGCTTTTAAGATTGATTGAATATGGTTTTACGTCCCTCTCGAGAATATTTTATTCATATGGAAACGTCACCACTGCTGGTGAAGGGCTGCAGAATTTAGGCCTATGCTCGGCGCTTATGACCATTGAGCAGGGAGGGATCTTTATCGTGCCACACCTGCTGTGACACGGGACCTCGGTTTGTACGGTCTCATCCGAAGGACCTCCCCATTTAGTCGCTGTTACATATAGGCCTACTTTAGATAGATTTTCCTTACTGTCTGGACACTTGGTTACGAGATGTCAAAAGGATCCACAAGATTTGCAAGCGAAAATTTTTCCATCTGCACCTTGAGAGTTGCGAATTTTGGTGTCACGCTGTGATGAACCTCTGCCACTACCCTTACCATAGTTAAAGCAGCAATTTCTCTTATTTCCGTAGTTGCCACTTCTTCGTACATAACCTGCAGCCAGTGGCGCGTCTTCGTTTTCTGCTAAAAATGCGGGTTCTAGTTTTATGCTCTTGTTGTCGCACTGTGTACGCGCACCTTCACCCATGAACTTTCTTAATAATTTCTTTGCTTCTTCACATGTGGCTTTATTTTCATAGTTCATTCCTGTCAAAACTAACATTTTTTGCTCCTTTGTGATGTTTGCTTTTCTCAAAAGTTTAAAGACTAAGGTTTCTGAAGGAAGTGTCATTTTCTTTTTCTCCATTTTCCCGTAATTACTGTTAAAGGTTGAAAAATTGCGTTCCTTTTTTTAAATGTAAAAATACCAAAAATAGATAGGAAACGTCATGTTTATGACATCATAATTATTTTGAGTAAAAGGGTTACCCTAATTTTTTTGAGTAAAAGGGTTACATAACATAGAATTGATTTTGAAACAAAAACACTATTTAGGTAGACAGATTAAACCCTTATCGTATACATGTATCTATTAGTTTTTGTAGATTGTTTTACGATCATATAACTTTTAAGGTAGGTAGACATAAGAGTTATATTGATTTAATCTTGATATATCAGTAAACCCTGCTGACAGTAAGCATCGAGTCTACAGACATAACTCCCATGCGTGGTTCACAGGACAACAGTACATCTCGTGGGACCCGGATGCTGCAGAACTGCAGGACAACGATACTGTTGGAACAGTCAGATTATCCGTCGCGGAATTCCGCGTTCGTCCGGATCAGCAGGGATTTTTCTGCAGACAAGCGACTTTGCCTTAGCCATACGAGTAACATCTCCAAGTAGAAAAAGTGGCCAGTAAGTACAACATTGAGAAAGTAATGTTTTCCCAAGCGTTTACATGAAAAGTGAGGATGATGTCAATCTCTTAAACACACAATTATGAGCATGGCAAATACGGACTCCTGGAAACGCCTAGAAGGAGTAAACTCCCCTTGTTGACATATCCGCCTTGACTCCTATATCTTGATCAGACAAACAGAGTAATCCGAAATCAAAATCAGGGTATGCAAAATCAGTAAGAATGACCTAACAATTGGTATGAAAAATAACACTCGACCTTATGACAGGTTGTATTTGCAAATTAGATATTTACGCATAATATTTAATGCCATGTAGATATTTATTGAGCACTGTGGTTAGAAATGGTTGTCCATTCAATCGGACTGTTCAATCTCCATAATGAATTAGTGGTACTCATCGTCATCATAAGTATATTTGTGGTTTCTATTTTGAAAAAACAAATTTGATAAAACTTGCTGATCTATATAGTAGGATTTACACTATTGAAGAATCTCGCAAAAGTCATTCGTTATCTTTGTTAAGACATAATTTAATTTGTTTTTTGATTAGAATCCATTCTTTATTTTTTACAGCATGCACATGCAATATCTGCATCAGATTAAACCTGTATCTAACAATCGGAATAAAATGTACACACAGTTCAGCTAACGAGCATTGCATTGCAGTACATTTGGCAAAGTATTAGCAATGAATTTGTCGGTTTAAAAAAAAATATGAAAATTTTGGGACCAGCCCTTGTAAATCTTTTCAGAGGTGTATACATGTAAATAATGCATAACGTTTGATAATATATTTTCATGAAGGATGTTTTTATATCCTAAACATGTTTCAACGTTGATCTCCTAGGGCCGAAAGGGGTTTATGGTCCGACATATTTCCATTAGCGTTACCATCACATCGAGCAATCGGATTCTGTGAGACATGGCTGAATAGTGAGACACAGTTGCCGCCCCTTCCAGCAGAAGTTCAGCCTTGTCCGTGTACTTTGGAGCAGGCGCTATTGGACATTGTACGTTTTCAGCCAGATCCAGATTGCAACATGTTCGACCGAATGTCACCGTTCTCCCGAAAGGGTAACTGCTTGTACAGAGGAGAAGCGTATCACTGTGTTCGACTGGTAAATTTAGGGTAAGGGACGCTTTGAATACCAATATAGATGCAAATTTTATATTACATCTGTAAATCAATTAAGGTAGCTAACTACACCAAAGCTTATACTCTTTATGACACTACGTCACAAGATGGTGATTTAAATGTTTTGTGAAATTATTTGTATCGATCGGTTTGTTTGTCTATCATCGTAGCTCAGTGGTTAAAGCATTGGGCTGGTGAACCGCAGATCTCAGTGGTTAAAGCATTGGGCTGGTGAACCGCAGTTCTCAGTAGTTAAAGCATTGGGCTGGTGAACCGCAGATCTCAGTGGTTAAAGAATTGGGCTGGTGAACCACAGATCTCAAGTTCAAATCTGCAAGAGTCTTTTGTTTATAGGTGTTGGGAATAATTTTTTTGAAAATCATGTTTTTATCCAAATCTGCATATTTTCTGCCTGTTTGGCTTATATACTTATTATATATCATCATATCTTTTATGATTAAATCAATTCGTACTGATTTGAGAAACTATTTCCGGGTGTGGTGAACCACCTTAAGAATAACCATTTTACAAACACCAGGGATATGAAGTAAGGTAGTCACATTATCAAATCTTGTGAAGCTCGTAGGGAAGGATGATTGGTGGAAGTGGAACATGTAGAAATTTCGATGCTTAATTTTGTTTCTATGAATCTATTTCTGTAAAATACTGATCTAGCTTTCCTTTCTAGGGTATTGGTATATTCTTGTTACACCGTTGACATATACATGTATATTTGACCGATAAGCATGCTTTGAATACCGTTTATGATTGTTGACACCCCCATTTAAAATATTCCATTGGCATGTGTACATAACAAAGGAATACTGCAAAAGATACAAACATGGAAAACAAACTCACTGTTTGACTATTGCAGACCCCAAGGAACAGACAGTATATGTTGTTACAATGCGGCAGGACATGTCATCTCAAGAGTGAAAGATGCTGGGACCCTTCAGAGGTATCACTACCAAGGTGGAGATAGCATCCAACCCTACCTCACAAATTTCTACTTCGATGTTCTTCCATTTCTCCACTGTTGCCGATATTCTCAGCCTACAAGGAGTGAAACTGATACATGTCTCTGTCCTAGATATTTCACCAATAGAAAATCCAGTTTGTGTGTAAACTACGTTCCTCCCAATCCTGGTAAGCATGTTCAATGCTTTTTCTATTCACCATACATGTATTTCTATACAAATATTAATTATAGTGTACCAAACAGGCACACATGATCCCAGATTGAATATTTTTTTATAGAACTTGGTGCGAGAAACACTATAGATTCCTTATTTTACGCGAGTACTTAATATCATGAAATCACTCGTACACGTCAAATCGCGAGAATATAAATTCACGAGTGCTCTGTTGATCAACAATCTTTACATATATTTTAGCAATTATGAAAATAAAAGCAAATAATTTTATTTTGCGATTGGTCCTTGCGAAATTACGCGATAATAAATTCTTCGCGTATAGTTGGGAATTTACAGTAAAAGCAATCCACATTTTAATTCATATGGAACTGTGATTGAATGATAAAGGGGAGGGGGACAATTTCAAAACTAATTGTATTTAAAATCTCTAGTATGACTACAGAAGCATATTATAATGTTGTTAACAGTACATGCATGTAAATCCCCTTGGTGTGGTGCCATATATTATAAAATGTTGACGGAGGTATCTTGTTCAGGAGTGGTGGGTATGGACCCTCCCTTCCCTAGATATGCATGCCTGATATACATGTAGTATATACCAACGGAAGTAAGAATTCAATTTAAAAGAAAATTAGGAAAATCTGAATTGTACTAAAATTGCACGATAGATAAAATCATCAAAAATCTCTGTTTCATAGCAAATCCATGATTATCCTAAATCTATTAATCTTCATGTAGAAATGACGTATTTTGATTTAACACAATAATTTAAAAAATATATCCATATCTATGAACACCCAACCACCCCACGTTTTCGGTGTAATGACACACCGAAATTTATTCACAAGCCTAGAATTAATTAAATTGATAACGATCTTTTGATATATAAAACATATACAATAGTAAATATATTTGCCATAGTATAAGTGGGAAGATTGATTTCATCATCGTTTGCGTGTATGCTACAGTCAACCTTGAACTTGTGATTTATATCCGCCACTGCTTCTGTTGTACATGTATCATGGCGTCAAAGCTGGACCGGATCTATCTATACATTAGACTATTATATTCTCTTTAAAGAAGTGGACAGGCACAGCCTACATCCACCTCTTTGAAAATGTGTAAATGTCGAAACCTGTGACAGTTTACGCTTTGACCGAAGCTCGACTCAAATATGTCTGAATTCACGTAATAGACGACTTCTTTCCGCAAATTTATCATTATCTATCGCAAGGAATTCAACACTTACTGACTGTAAATCCCACATGTCGAAAAAAATTAGTTTGTATCACAGAAATCTTTAATTGTGTGGATGAAAAGTGAAGATAACGAATAAGTGATCAATCTCATAACTCCTATAAAGAATACAAAATAAGAGTAGGACTAACATGGACTCCAGGGCACACCAGAGGTGGGATCGATTACCTAGGGGTGATTGATGATGATTTGAACACATTTTATTGTATAAATGCATATTATACAAACAATTGAAAAAAAGCATCTTCATTAGCCATTAGATATGTGTAGTAAATCTTACACCTATCATACTGTGAAACTAAGACAAATAAAACTGTTTCCCAGCAAGTTGGTGGGTTTTTTTTAGAATATCCAATCAAAGTGGTCAGTGATTTTGTTGGTTTTTTTGGTATTTCTACAGGCCAAATCATCCGGAATATACATGTTATATCACTGTTTTGTAGCCAGAGTCAGTGGAGAACCACATATTACCACTTTAGATGGTTTTAGATATACCTTTAATGGGGTTGGAGACTTTGTGCTCATGAAAACCGCAGACGAATCTTTCCAAAGCCAAATTCGGTTTGAACAGTACCGAAAGGACACTGGTAAGTTTAGAACGCTTATATAACGGAGATACAAACAATCAATAGTTCTTGGGGAAACATATTATTGAGTATAATGCATAATGACACTTGAAAATGTTCAACTGTAAAGGTGATTTGGTGAGGGCCAGTGTGTGCACATCCTTTGTATCCCAAACTTCAAACCCTTCCGCCATCGTAGAAGTTCGTCTAAACTCGATCAGAATTGCAGATGTATTAGTCAATGGAGATATGATTGACTTTCATGAGTCAAATGCTTATCAATTTCAAGGTAAGTTCAATACATATACAGATGAAAAAAGTATTCCAACACTAAAGTTACTCTTTTATGTTTTAAAAATAGTACTAATATTTAATTCAGTATGCAATTTTGTTTACTTTTTACCTGTTTTCAATTGTCTACTCTGTTGGCCGAGAATTGCCTGTGCGACGACTCACTTCCAACATAATTTTCTACACAGTGCTTTAGCGCTTTATGTAACCTTTACGGTTTCACAAATTAGGTTTACGTTTCTGGCACATCAAAATTGTTGAACCTTTGCAAGTCTCAAATGAAAGGTGAAGATAACGAACAGTGATCAATATCATAACTCCTATAAGCAATGCAAAACAGATAGTTGAGCAAACATGGACCCCTGGATACACCAGAGGTGGGATCAGGTGCCTAGGAGGAGTAAGCATCCCATGTCGACCGGTCACAATATGACAGAATATTGAAAAGAGGGAAGCAAGTATGTCATTGAGACAGATTAATTGGTCATCACCATTGAACCATATTTAGAATCGTCAAAAGGTACCAGTTAACAAATGACTTCAAAGATCGTGCAGGGGCCTCCGTGGCCGAGTGGTTAGAGCATCGCGCTCAAAAATCACACGGTCTCTCACATCTGTCGGCTCGGGTTCGAATTCCGCTCACGCCGGTAAGTGAGAAAGTTTCCCAGGTTTCTTTCGGAAGGTCGATGGTCTCTTTCCAGGTATCTGGGTTCTGTCTTCCACCAATAAAAACTGGGCGCCACCAGATAACTGAAAAATTGTTGAGTGGGGTGGAAAACATTAAATCAATCAATCAAAGATCGTGCAAGATCTGGAAGACCCCGTTAAACATCTATTCGGGCGGACAATGCTAAAAATGCAACGATTGCAAGATGAATCTTGTTCCAGTTAGGGACAACCTTAATGCACCAAACGAATAGTATTGTGTCTCATTTTGACAATCACCATCTTCAGCAAAGGCTAGAGTTTATGGAGGATAATGCCACACAACATCGTCCTGTGATTTTGTGCCTAGAGATTCCGTTGCAACACTACCATGACCAGCCCGAAGTCAAGAATTGAACCCTATTGAGCACATTTGAGACATCATTGCTCGCCGAGTGCGTCAAAGGACTTCACCAATTGAAACATTAGATGAACTGACACAGACACTGCATCAGGAGTGACAGGATCTACCACAACATCAAATTTAACGTTTGATCAGAGGCTTAAGAAGACGCCTAGAATCTGTCATTCATTTGAGCGGAAGTTACTCTAAATATTGAAAAATACCGCTGAAGCATAGGCTTATCAACTTGCTTCTGAATATTAAAACATTTCTAATGACAAACATTCTCCTATATTCTGACCTCTTATCTCACTTGCAATCAATACCCAACATGGATATTAATAATCAGTAAAAGGTGAAGATAACGAACAGTGATCAATCTCATAACTCCTATAAGCAATACAAAATAGATAGTTGGGCAAACACGGACCCCTGGACACACCTGGGTAGGATCAAGTGTCTAGGAGGAGTAAGCATCCATTGTAAATGCTAGGTACTTTAAGCCAGCATTACTAGTATATTCTAACTACAGAAGGTACAATAATTGACTTCTGCTGAATTCCAAGCCATTTTGGTATAAAGCAATTGTTATGGAAAAATCACCCGTCGGATGTACATGTATGTCACAGGATGTCCCGTGTAAAGGTTCACAGTCCCCTTGGCACGCAAAATATCGTTTCGCTGGTTTTCGGAATAGAGTAGGCTTACTGGGAGTTGTCAGGAAAACTGACCATATTTTATTTAACTCACTTCGTAAAATGGCTGAAATATTGCCAATTTGGAATGGAGTTAAACCTCAAACGATTAATCAATCAATGATGGCATGTAGTCAGAAAGTCTTGTCTATTAACAATATTCATTTTCATTCATATACAATGTGGATTTAGTATAAACACGAAATGAAAGACATCATGGACTCTTCTACATATGTTTCATGTTTGGATGTTTTACTGAATGTACACGTCAAAAGAACTTTATGATGAACGGAATGACTTCAATTTTTTCATCGTTACCTTCCCATAATTCCATTTCCCACCTGCTTATGGTGTTTATATCTCCTAAACGATTCGATAAGGAATAGCATGTTCTGCGTATAATCGAATTCTAACCTAGACAGGCTACTGAAAAATATGTTAATATTACAAGGCTTTTAACAGTCTCCTTTAAAATCACGATGTCACAAATTATGTGGTCATTATAATGATCTTATTTGTAAATACCATCTGTCGTTAGGTTGGTTGTTGTCTGATGAAAGGTGAAGATAACGAACAGTGATCAATCTCGTAACTCCTAAAATCAATACAAAATAGATAGTTGGGCAAACACGCACCCCTGGACACACCAGAGGTGGGATCAGGTGCCTAGGAGTGATGTGTTTCATACATTATCTGTTCATTATTTCATAACTGATTTTGATGATGAATTACTCCTGGTCAATACAGAGGGCTCACAGGGGGTGTAACCAACCAGCACGAGAAGCTTACACTTCCTATGTACCTGACCCCACACCTGGCTTGTCCAGAAGTCCACGTTTTCCCAGTTCTTGATTTTTTATTCTTTATAGGATTTATGAAATTGTTGAATGTTTGCTATATTCACCTTTTCATAATGCACTTTCTATGAGGTCGAGGTACAATTTATTCATCCTGTGGTATATGTTGTAGGTGTGTCAGTATCTGTTGTAGGTGTGTCAGTGTATGTTGTAGGTGTGTCAGTATATGTTGTAGGTGTGTCAGTAGATGTTGTAGGTGTGTCAGTATCTGTTGTAGGTGTGTCAGTATCTGTTGTAGGCGTGTCAGTATATGTTGTAGGTGTGTCAGTATATGTTGTAGGTGTGTCAGTATATGTTGTAGGCGTGTCAGTATATGTTGTAGGCGTGTCAGTATCTGTTGTAGGTGTGTCAGTCATACAGGTTCCTCAAACACTGATACAACTAAACGGGAGTTTGTCATATCCTTCTACGTCATGGGCATTGCTTTCAGAGCTATGGCGAGTTCACATATGCTCAACATAATTCCTGTGGTTGGAAATAACACATTAACGGTGAGGTTTTAAATATGTTTTACGGGAATATTCACTTATTCATCCTATTATCTATTGTAAGTTTTCTTTTTCGAATTCATTTTTATATTTAAAAAATACACAATATACCAAAGATGTAGAATTAGCACCAATTTTCGTTAAAACAAGATTGCTATTTAACACAGGTTTAATATCAAAAGTGAATAGTAAACATCGATTTTAACAGGAAGTTTACGAGGACTTTTGGGTGATTTTGATGAAGACCCGAACAACGATCTAAGATCACATATAGAGGAAATTTTACAATCAAACTCATCTGCAGAAGAAATCTACGACAAATTTGGATTGCCTTGTAACTATTTCCTTATCAATTCCATATTATGCTCGTATTCAAAGGCAAAATGTGTTTTATATCTAGATTCTTTTCGTAGGGCGAATCACAGCGGATGTTTCCCTGTTTACGTACGAATCTGGAAAATCCTATGCTGATTATCAACATTTTCCCTTTCGTCCGGAATTTCTCCTCCCGGCAAATGTTCCCCCGGAAATTGAGGAAATGTGTGGAGGTGACGAAGAATGCGTGTTCGATTATACTGTTACAGGATCAGCGGAACTGGCAGCCGAAACTCAGCAGTTTAATGTCATCTTCAATACTTCTATTAGAGCTTCTCACGAGAGTAAGAGAATATTGTAAAAGTATGTAATGGCGATTCAGTATTTCATCAATTCGAACAACAGCAATTAAAAAAAATCTACTCCGCTAAGAAATTGACATGGAATTTATTGTTTGGAGTTTTGCATCCCGTCAAGAAGTTTTAACTCATGTAGAGTCCGCACCACAAATTTAATAAATATACCCCCATTTCACCCCTTTTCAATCAGATCGCTGTCATATCTTAGTTACAAGCTCGAAGTATGTTATGATTAGAAACGTTTATTTCAGTACGACATCTCGACTTTGTCGCTACAGATTCGCAAGTCATTGCATTATTTGAGTGACATGGCGGAACGTTTATCAAGCTTGAGATCAGTATGAATATATTAGCGTGTAAGACTTAGAAATAAATAATTTTCAGAAATCCTTAGGGTTTTTTTCGGGCTTTCCCCATTGATATTTTGGCAGATTTAGATTTTCATTTAATGCTCAATTTACGAGTTATTTTTGAAGTTATTTATTACGTTTACCTGATCAAGATATAGGGCTCACGGCAGATGTGACCGGTTGACAAGGGATGCTTACTCTTCCTAGACACCTGATTCCACCTCTGGTATGTCCAGGGGTCCGTGTTTGCCCAACTTTCTATTTTATATAGCTTGTAGGAGTTATGAGATTGATGACTGTTCGTTATCTTCACCTTTCATTGGAAAGTCTTTGAATAGATAAAAGCTTAATGACGGTGTATGGAATGAAAATTTATAATGAATTCATGAAGAACGAATAATGTTTGAAGGAGATAATAAGGGGGGATGAAAAAACTGTTTTATACACAAATGATCGAGGGACCGATTTCGGTCATTTAGCGGAATCGTTCTCTAGCAGAAAGGAAAGAATACCTTAATATAAGCAGAAAACTATTTTAGCTTCATCATTATTACTGAATATTTAAGACATCGACTATGGTATCTTAGATAGGTCAATAGTCCAGCGTTTTGTCAAACTTTCAGAATAGAAAATACATAGAATACAGGAGCAACCAAACTCAATGATTAATCATGCATATCATGTTACATACATGGAATATATTTGATATTTGATGGTCGATGTGAAAAAACTTTTCCCAGGTATGAAACCAGAGACCAAATGGTCAATTTCATAACTTCTTCATATTTTTGCTGAAGGTTTAGGTGTTGATGACGTCACAATTTTGTTATAAAGACTTTTTATTGATTTGCTCTGATGGTGTTTTCTTTCATTTGTCGTACAGACATATATCTAACTTTTTTAATATTTGAGTATATCTACCTTGTTGGGGCTGATAATTTTTTTTAAAAAGTTCTGTATCTCCTTATTTCTTTACACAGTTGAATCATGTGAAGACCTACCTACCATTTGTGGAGGTGTTTGGAGTACAACAGACAAACTGGAAGGTTATAATGGTAATATTTCGTGTTATACGAGCTATGAGATGGACGAAGGGGGTAATGATAAATGTGCAAGTGGTGCTTTAATCGACTTAGGCAACTATTCCTGCGTTTTGACTGGTGTCAGCTCTGTCTTGGACGTTACGTCAAGCACTTTGAAAACAGAAGAGCCAATCACGAATAGTACGGGCGTATCGACTATTTCAACATTAGAAGAAACCTCAACAATGTCCAACACAGCAAAACGTACAACCGTAGACCCCACTACGACATCGACGATGAGGGATATTATCACCGTTACTTCCACCACAATTACACCGAAAAGAACGACAGAGGAAAATATAGCGGATGCCACAATTTCAGAAAGTAGTGTTTTTTATTCTACCACACTGTTCACCCCAACAGATAATTCCATGACTGAGTCATCTGCAACTACAACACTGACTGATAGCTTCAGTACAACCTATTACAAAATTTCTGAAAATACTGCTACGAAGCCTACTACCACATATATTGCGACAGAAAGCTCTACATCAACATCTTCCACCTCATCGGTAATCAGCACTACAAGATCACTATTGAGAACCCCGATCGATACGAAGAGAACAGTAACAGAAACGAATACTACAATATCCCCACTGCATAAGAACACTCAGCAGGTTGATGGATTTCTGAATATAAACCTCAAATATTTTGTAATTGGTTGTGTTTTTACTGTTGTCAGTGGCGTCGTTTTGGGAGTGTACATTTGCAGGTAACTTAACAATTTGATAAAAGTAATAAAACGTATTACCCTTTTCTGTATCACACCAAACAGTAAAGATCGGCATCATCATGCATGCGATGAATTCAATATATACGAGCAGTTTTTCTTAAATACTATAAATACATGAAATATATATAAAGTATATGTTCAATGTTTCGGGTCTATCTTTTGAATCCATATGCTGATATGTATAGTAATTTGAATTACTCTTAAATATATGCCTTATTTTTCAGACGATCTTCAAAATCGTCTCAAGAACGAAAAGCAGAGGTACAGGAAACTGGCAATCCTCAGAAGTATTACGACTTCTCCTCGGCAAAAGTCTTTCATACCAGACAGAGTTACCACCCTTTACCATCTTTATCATATTTTGAAGGCTATACAATCTATAGATATGAAAACGATTTGACCTCTTAGTAAACAAGTATTATTACATGCAAAGCACTGAAGAGTTTTGTCAAAATAGTCATGTTTGTAAGTGTATCACCTAAATTATTTCCAAATTACTTTACAGTTCTCGGAGCAATTTCATATACACGTATCTAATACAATTATGTTACAAAAAGACGCATTGCTTTATTGTTTTCTCTTTTTATAGAATTACAAATGTACATAAATTTTAAACCTGATATATTACAGTATCAGTATTCTCATATTATATTTTCTTTGAAAAGAAACTAATTCGAATTTCGTTTCGGTATAGTAGTTAAATACTAGCGTTTACCAATGTGATTATTTCATCCTTTGTCATACCACTGTAAATCTTCGAAATAAAAATATCTATGTAGTCTTTGAAGATCAGGTCTTTCAACAATTTGTTGGAATCTAGATAGGCACATATTTGTCCTTTATAATTGACCTGTTTTGTATTCATATTAGGTAAATATTTAGTTAATGGTTTCCTCGCTTGTTGTGGCTTTCAACTTGACATGGCCGTTTGTGCCGGTAAGAAAGAAAGTTTCCTAATTTATTTGCGGAAGGTTAGTGGTTTCTTCCCAGGTACCTTGTATTTGGGTTCTCTCTTCCATCAATAAAAACTGGGCGCCACCAGATAGCTGAAAAATTGTTGAGTGTGGCGGTAAACATCAATTAATCAATCAACTCGACATCAGATATATTAACATTTATTCTATATTCTAGTGAAATAAAAAAAACAACAAAGACGTTTCCACATCTGATTCCTATTACTAAACATTGGCGTTAACGGCGCCCTAACAACTTCACTTGATGACAATTTGAATGACTCGAGCTTCTCCATCGTCACCATCATATTTAAGTAGCAACGTTCCATCATTAACTTCATATGATCTTCGTGTCTCAAAAGAATCGATACAGGAAAGTATTTGCTTCGTGTAAACAATTTTTAAACTGAGGCAAACTATCAACAACTAAGTTGGTGTTAAGGGAATTGTAAGACAGTTAGCTTCTCAGTTTTTGAGTACCACTATGCAGAATGTTATATATGTGTATTTCATAGATCCAAATATATAGGGCTCACGGCGGATGTGGCCGGTCGACAGGGGATGCTTACTCCTCCTAGGCACCTGATCCCCCCTCTAGTGTATCCATGGGTTCGTGTTTGCCAAACTATCTATTTTGTATTGGTTATAGGAGTTATGAGATTAATCACTGTTCGTTATCTTCACCTTTCATATAGTTACTGCTTAAAATTATCAAATTGAAAATCTGTATCTATCGATTCCAATTTTCAAAAGGTTTGGAATTTTGAGGTTAAAGTCGAAGTTTTTTTTATGCCAGACGATGGGCTAAATATGAATAAGAAGACCTTCATACTTTGTCAGAATGGATAAAAATATAAGAGGAATATTAAAATCCTTAGACACATGAAAACAAAAATATGTACCATCTATCCTTCTGTGTTTAGTAAACTAGAAGTGATCAAAGAATTAGATTACATGAGGAATATGTTTTGGTTCTAGCTGCAAAGCTTGTAATAACATTGTAAGGCACATTATCACAACTGTATTTTAAATGAACTTGACATTAATTTCACATTCGGTAATCGTGCTTATACTCCAACTGCCCTTTCAAAAGATGACATTCTTCAAAATCATGCTTCAGTTTTCGACACATTTAATATCCCAGTCAATGGGATGGATGAATGTAAAACTTATACGGTACCAATTTTAATGCACCAGATGTGCATTTCGACAAATAATGTCTCTTCAGTGATGCTCAACCGAAATGTTTGAAATCCGAAATAACAATGAAGTTTTCGAGCTATTATAGCCAAAAACAGCGTGCCAAAAAAAGTGGAGTCAAATTCGTCTAAGGATAAGAGCTATGCATGAGGGAGATAATGAATATGAGTTATCGTGCATATACTGGATTCCTAAACTTCACAAAACCCTTTCTAAGAAAGATATATTGCTCCCCACGAACATATTAATAGCTGTGAATGAAAAACTTCAAACGTATTGTGCCATAAGATATTCCAGAAGTGGTGTATATCAAATGTGGATTCTACAAAATTCGAAAGACCTTTTCTCAAATCAACAACTTTAAAACGTATGACTTTTCAACACTTTACATAACCACTCCTCACGATAAAGTGAAGACTAGAATTTTTGACATCATAGACATTTACTTTCTCAACAAAACTGGAAAAAGAATATATGCACATCTAGTGATCTGTCATTCAGAAAATTACCACCACTCTGATTCCGCCCACAAGTACTCTGAAATTGAAATTAAGAATGTGCTAGCGTTCTAGACACCAATCTCAATCTTTCAATCTGTATTTCTTTTTTATGCATATATGAATTTGAATTGCGAACTGCATTTTAGAATACACGTCACTATTGAATTGCGAATAGCAAACTGTGTTCCAGTCTTATTGTCCGATCTGTGCATGTTGAACAAAAGCTATCTGATACGCCGCCAATATTTTATTCAGTCTATTTACAGATGGAATGCGTACAAACGTAATACGATAGAATTATCTAACCCTTCCTTTATTTCAATGAGAATAGACACGAGGCATATATATATATATATATATGTGTGTGTGTGTGTGTGTGTGTGTGTGTGTGTGTGTGTGTGTGTGTGTGTGTATTCCTCTGCTCCCCTGCTTATTATTATAGTAGCAAGACGTTTTGAGTACATAATCGATTAATTAAATTTCTTGGTTATATGTGTAATGATAGATAATCGTTATCAAGGAAGAGAATTTCTTATTGAAATGTTGATATTGATGTTTTGTTGAGAAAGTAAATGTCTAATAGCTCTCAAATGTTCAAAGTTTTCATTTTTTGCGATTTTTTTTCCATAGAGTATATCAAAGAATATATTTACAAAATTGAAATTACTGAGTATTTTTCATATGCTTTCTTCCATTAAGTGATTTAACAAATCGTTAGTTATCAGAATTCTTAAGATAAAATTGAAATTTTCAACAATGAGATTTAATTAATAGCAACAATACGATTGATATGATAGTGTTTTACATCCGCTTAAACTGCGTCTGAAATTACAGTAATAGAAATGAAATAGTTTTGGTGTGAAAGAGATCCGGATAATTTTTTGCATAATGTGTCTTTATTACACAGAGGTTTGTGGTAAATCTACCTGGTCTTACTCAGACATCATTTCCCGCCATACTTCCTGTAGCTCGTGATTAGGAGATACCAAGTGTATAGGGGCATGGTTGAGCGGAAAATTTTATTCTTCCATCTTTATTGTATACAGTGCTTAACTAACATATTTCTAATGGTCAACCAAAATTTGAATATCAGTTTTTCAGTTACAAGTGAGATACAGCACTAACGATTTTTTGTTATGTAAACAAGGCTCATGCAGAAAAAAAAATACACCTTCAGTTGCTATTTGAACTGTAGTTTGTTATTATACTTACATGTGTATGTCCTTTCTATGTATTTAATTATTCCTAAGGGTTGTTTTCAATTGTTTTATGTTATTAGGGTAATTATGTCATTACATCACTGTTCGTTATCTTCTCTTTTCATTAGGCGCTATATATTAATGATTATGCATTTCAATTCTAACACTATGAATATTGTATTCACATGTATGTTCACATTGATTTTATATTATCTTTTCTCTCACATTTAGAAAGCGCTTTAAAGAACTAATGTTTATAGAGCGCTATATCAATCTTTTACTTTTAAAACAAAATAAGATGTGCTAAACACTAGAAACTATTAAATTATGTTCAGAATTAACTTGTAAATTGAAAATCTGCTTTAAACTAACTTTTACTGGTATATCTAGCTTATATGTAAAGACAAAGAATTGTGAGCTCTGTACCTCCTATGTACCTCGACAAATGACATTCACATTTTTGCTGACCATTAGAAATATCATAGTTAAGCATTTTAAACATTAAAAATGGAAAAATAAAATTTGCAATTTTTCAGCTCAAATTGTGTCCATGCCCCTTTAGAGTAATTCCGTCTTGATGTCAAATTGAGAGAAACGGATCGCAAAAAACAGATCGCAAAAATAACTTTGATGAGAATATTAAGAATATATCAAATATGATTTTGCTCCAATTCATTTTCTATGAGTAATGAAATCATTCAGTATTTTACATGAATACTTGCAAAATGTTTCCAACTATGCTCAAATGTGAACTGAATTAGAACAGTGTGTTTATGACAAACCATTTTAAAGAATGAATAGGAAATTTGAAGCGTGTTATGGGGTAGTTTCAGAGACCCGGAAGTTCCTCCGGGATATAAATATCTACACCTCATGCTTTAAGAATCAATCTTTTTGGTTTGCATTTCACTTGAAACATGCAGTGTTTTCCCGTTCTTATGCTCCTTGTTTTTGCACCCTGCGTTCTCTGTTTAACTTTGAACGATCTATTTCCGTTTGGAAGCGAAAACGGAGACACTGCCATGGACAAAAATGACGATGGGAGCACTTCAGACATTCCTATCTCAACTCTCTTCCCGTTTTTCAATCATCAACACTCCAAATTAATTGTAAGTATAAATTTGTAATTCAGATATCAAAAATTTTATATTCAGTAATATGAAGTTGATATAAACAAATTTTCCCAATTATGATTATTTCTTATTTTTAAAACATTTTCCTGTTTAATTAATGGAAATATATCTTTTTGCCGAGTTGTAGAAATTGATTACTGTTTTATTGCGTTGACAAAAAACTTGCGTACTTGTCTCATGACTTACTGAGAGAAAAAATCTCAATAATTTGCATTTAGAATCCAATTTGATTTACATTGCAATACATGTACATCAGGAAAATAGTCAATGTCGTGAAATATTTGTTTATGATGAAAGAAGTCTTTGACATACGGAAAGCCTTTTTTTATTGCTGAAATTGGAATAAAATAGTAAAAAAAAATATTGAATGGTTTTCATCAATTTTCGCATATGCTGTTGCCCAAGACGTCTGATGTTTCTTTTAATTCTGTACCTTTTTTCTCATATAATTTAACACTCAAGTATCTATGGTTCGTTGGTAGTATATTGTTTAAGTTCCCGCTAGAGAATATTCACTTATATGGAAATATCACCAATGCAAAATTTAGGCCTCTGCTCAACGCTTAAAGCAGGAAGAGACCCTTATCGTGCCACACCTGCTGTGACACGGGGCCTCGGTTTTGGGGGTCTCACCTGAAGGACCGCCCTATTTAGTCGCCTCGTACGACAAGCAAGGGGTACTGGGGACCTATTCTAACCAGGATCCCCACGGGACCAAATTGTATTATACATGTGTATTTATAGTTTTTATGTCGAGCCATGGTATAATATAATAAATGCGTATGTATCATTGCACCAAATTGGATATTTTCATAAAGGCCTTTAGTCAATAACTGGAGCTTTTCTTAGTTTCCCAAATTATGATGGGTCCTTCATGGCGTAAAGTCCGAAGACACGTTACAAAAACTGTATCGAGTTAATGTGTGGTTTCAATCCATCAATTAAGTTTTTTAAAAGGATAATGATATAAAATGTATCTAAATCCTACGCAGCACTAGCAATACCTTATCAGATCTCGCACTCGTCAATGGACTTCAGAAAATAATTATTGTGCCCCGTGTTGGTAAGCTGTAGATATCAGCTGTTAGTGTAACCAGTGACGGATTTAAGCGGGGATATGTATTTATGCCATATCTACGTATCTTTATGCCGTGTGGCCCTGTGTATTTAAATCCCACGCAACGTTAGTTATACCTCATCAGATCTCGCACTTGTCAATGGACTTTAGAAAATTATTACGACCCTTGGTAAGCTGTAGATATCAGCTGTTAGTGTAACGTGTAGAATTCACGTAAACTATCAAACTCTCGTAGGAATCAATCTTGACAAATAAAACGTGAATAGAGCGAGATCTGACAAGTAATGGGAGTCATTCAAACTGAATCGTCTCAGATGTCTACAAGTACAATGAGCCTGTACTCTTTTGGTGTAGATTGAAGCATAATGGAGGAAATCAATACGTGCACCAAGCCTTTATATATGTCTGACAAGGAAGTGTATAAATACTATTGTACCATAGTTTGGCGTGTTTTCTTTTGTTAAAAGTGTGGGTTATCTGTACATAACCCACACTTTTCTTCAAACCCCGCCCACATTCTCGAGAAAAAAAACAACAACATCACTGTCCACTGTATGAAGTTCCTCCAGATCAAAATTGCACATATCAAACACAGATGACTCAGACTAAGTTCTCCAAATACATTATAGATATTCGCACTGAATCTCACTTAAACCTTGATACAAGATAATATCCACAATGGTCTCGTCCCAAAGACTTTCTATTTCCATATTCTCCTCAAGTCGAGAAACACTTGTACGTAGAAATACGGGTATCATTTATAAAGAGCGTTTGAGAGATAAACTTATTTAGCGGACAGAGTGAATCAGACTTGTGTTTCTTTTATGGTTTCGCATATTACAATTCTTAATTTTTTTTTCTCCCTTATGTTTCACCATTTTTTTTAAATCTATTGTATATACATGTAAATGTTTTTATAGCCAATTTAGTCAAAATATGTATTAGAATGAAGGATATCAAATAGGATTTTCAAAAGAGTAACCACCATCATCAGTTGAATCTATTGCTAAATTTTTAAACAGAAAAATGGACGAATATGGGTTCTTAGAATTTTATTTGAATTTTTAAATTTCAATTCTTTAAATCCAATACCGCTACTAAAAGGCGGAGAATGCGTAAATGTTAAATAAAAATATTAAAACCAACAGTCCAAACATTTATATGCACTTTAAAAACGGCCTTTTAAAAACAATTAATGCACATACATTTTTCGGTGATAGAAAGTCATTATGATAGAAATATATGGTGTATATGCACTTTAAAAACGGTCTTTTAAAAATGATTAATGAACATACATTTTTCGGTGATAGAAAGTCATTATGATAGAAATATATGGTGTTCAAAGTGTAATGTAAAGACATAACAATTGGCATCATATTGTAAACAGGCGACCGCGCTTCCGAAAGCTATAATAAAATATAATGAATAATAGTAAACTATGATACAAGTCACTTACCCCATACAATATTGTTGATTATGTTCAGATACCCGATGGGTGTGGTCATAATGACACGAGGGAGCGTAGCTCCCTCGTGTCATTATGACCACACCCATCGGGTATCTGCACATAACCAACAATATCATATGGGGTAACTACTACATATTAAAACATTTTTGTTACGCAATATTTTGTCTTTTTAGGCTTTTATATAGAAGAAAGTCCACTTGTAGTGAAAAGGTTACTTGTAGGTGTCCAATAAGTTGACAATTGCTGTCCATTAATTTTAAGAATGGACATATACTGTTCGTTCTTAAAAATAATGGACAGTAATTGTCAACTTATTGGACACCCACAGGTAAACCCAATAACTTATTAGACATCTACTGGTAGGCTGAAAATAAGAGAAAGACAATACATTTGTCAAAGAGATACAAATTTACAATCAATGCGCGGAATAACTCAGAATTGAAGATTTCATAAATCATTTGAAGATCTTTACTTGAATTGTTGCACGCATCCAATGAATTGATAATTCACGTATCTCCAAATAATTAAAGATACATTCAATTAATTTAATCTATGTTAATTTGGCGCTCCATAAAATATTTAAATGTACTGAAGTAAACCATGTTTATGAAAGGTGAAGATAACAACAGTGATCAATCTCACAACTTCTATAAGCAATACAAAATAGAGAGCTGAGCAAACATGATTAAACTCTGAAAATACCAAAGGTGGGATCAGATGACTAGGAGGAGTAAGCATCCCCTGTCGACCGGTGTACCATTTTACTTTGAATTGTATGTTTTTTATGTAAAGCGCTTTAGAGATTTTTAATTGATTAGGGCGCTATATAAGTCTTAGTATTGTAATATTGTTTTGTATTTACAGTAGTTCCTGATAAGTTTTTATGCATACCTTGCATGTGGAAATAATGACAAAATGCATCTGAATAGCTTCCATTTAAAATAAGAATTTCTATTCTGCTGTTTAGAGCACCCGAGGTATAATCAGCAATAAAAATTACGACCGGATCACCTACGACAGTCACGCTCATTACACTTTTAATTGACAGGTCCGAAATCTTCCACACTAGTTTGAATTTCGCTGCTGTCATAGCCGAGAAACGACTCCGTGACCTGAACCGGTAAATGTCCTAGTAAAAGTAAACAAGTGAAATTAAAGCTGTATGACCCGATGTTCATGTATTATTTTTGTACATAATTACTTTAAAGCAGATTCATTACTTTATAAAGTTATTAACTTTCCCTTAATTACATGCTTGAAAACATCTGCATGTAAAAGAAAACAGTGCGAATATTATCTAGAAAGTAAATATGGTGGCTACATATATAAATCATCCCAGAATAGACGTCTATAAATAGACCCACGAGCGTCAGGGGAATCCCAACATGATGTATTAACTCATACGCAACTGTCTAGTTTTACGGCTGAAAGAGCTTAAAACAACGAATTACTAAGAGGTATTTGATATTTTTATTTCTATTAAACTTATGGTACGGTACTGTTATTACAAAATACACAGCTTTACACAGATAAGACCACCGATGATCTGAAAGTTTTAACTGGTCACGTGACTGTCACTTGAAATGGCAGAGTGACGCGGTTATTTGTAAACATCGATTTAAAATCAAATTATTTGGGTTAAAACAGGTGAAATAATTTATGATAGGTCGTACAGTCTCATAACTACATACGTGCGATGATTTAATAGCGTTTTTACGAGATGGAAAAAAATATTGTGATTCGGACCATACAGCTAAAGACCAAAAAAAAAACACCGTACGGTTGCTCCACGGATGACTGAATGTGGGCGGAGCTTATCCATGGTCAATGTTATTTACCTGGAATTTACCTGGCCAAGAGATCGGTTGTTGTGTATATTTTTATGATATACACAGGAAATTTCTCAGGTTATTACAAATTATGCTTAGTGTCTTGATTTGTGCAAAAAAAAACAAAAATTAAAATTTCTACCTACATGCATACCGCATTTCTATTTCCCGTAAACCTTCAAACTTGGTCATATTTATGTATTGCAAATGACAGGTTTAGCCCATTTCTAAACCTTTGCTTTTTAAAACTTCTAATTAAATTGGTATATATCGTATATAAATATTTTCCTAAATATAATATTACCCGGCGTTTCCGGGCACTTCCTGGTGTCCTGGGAGTTCGCGGTGTCGTGGGTGTAGTAGGTAAAATATCCATGTTTCGAGAGAATGAATAAATCCAAGTAGATCTGTGTACATGTACAACCAAATGAAGAATGATCAAGATACCCCTCAATATGGGCCGTCTGTTGGGTTTCTGTAGCTGTAGTGTTTGCGTAATGGTGGTATCCCAAACAGAAGCTGACACGAAGCCCCCCCCTCTCTCTCTCTCTCTCTCTCTCTCTCTCTAGGGTTTCTGTGGACGTAGTGTTTGTGTAACGATGGCATCCCAAACAGAAGCTGACACGAAGTCTACACCCCCTCCTCTCTCTCTCTTTAGGGTTTCTGTGGACGTAGTGTTTGTCTTACTCTCAATCATTGACTAAATGAGTAATTATTGTCATACGTATGCAACACTATTGCCATGCCATATTATTTCATCTATATTATTGCTACAGTTTTACACATTTCTCTCTCTCTCTCTCTCTTTATAGATATAAAACCGTGATAAATTATAAATAGCTCAATACTCTCTCTCTCTCTCTCTTTATCTTTATAAATATAAAACCGTGATAAATTATAAATAGAAATATCTCAATAACTCTCTCTCTCTCTCTCTCTCTCTCTCTCTCTCTCTCTCTCTCTCTCTCTCTAAATATAAAGCCGTGATAAATTATAAATAGAAATATCTCAGTAACTCTCTCTCTCTCTCTCTCTCTCTCTCTCTCTAAATATAAAGCCGTGATAATTTCAAACAGAAGCATTTTTTAAACTACTGTAACAGTTTTACGCATGGGCAATATAACCATTATACATGTTGATGTGCTGCGCCAATAAAGAATTGTTCATGTTTTTATAAATATAAAGCCACAATAAATCATTAATAGAAAATATTCCAATAACTTATGTTTGTTTGGTTTTTTATTTTTTTTTTTTATTATTGTTTGATTTCTGATTGTTTAATCTATAATACATGTATAAAGATGGAGAGAGAAAATACGATGATAAATTGTATTGTATAGGGGACGTTAGAAATTAAAATATTCTAGGTGCGAGTCAATGCTATCAAAACTCAGGTATACTGGGGCTTTCCTCGAGATCTGAAGACTGCCGGTCATCATTAGCCATGATTGTTATCAAAACATCTTTCTCAGGTAGCTGTAGACCACGGTCTCTGCAAACGTCAATCAACCTAAGCTCTATTGTTAAAAGTTTGATTGACCAGCGGCTTATCATTGATCGCGACACAGGTAAAATTTGGGGGCGTTAACTTAAAGTTGGGTCTTTAAGGGAACGATGACGTATATTTCTGTTATTTTAAGAACCCGTGGCTTGAAATTTGGCATGCAAGTAGTTGACACATTAATCTATGCATGGCAAACGACAAATTACGCATAGCATACCTAGTTTAAGATTTTTCTAGGCATTTGAAGCGAGTGGTTAGTTTTTTATCTGGGTCGGAGTTAGACCCCTTTCTATATTTATGGTATCACAGAGTTCGGGCCCAAAACGGGCTTAGCCCCTGTGGTTTAAACTATCATGAAATAGACAACTGGAACTCTTCAAGGTTGAGAAGGTAAAACATTAAATGGTGGCCATTTGCAACAGCTTCAAAAATAACCAATTTGATTTATTGTGGGATTTACACTATGTAAAGGTAAGAAATGCTAGTTTCATAGTGATAGGGAGTTAATAGGATGTCTAAGGCATAAAGTTGAAGTGGGGAAGAAATTCAGTTTAACCAATTTTAATCTCAACAAGCGGTCTAAGTTTAGCAACGATTTTCCGAATCATTTAGTGTGACACTGGTCTGAGATTCGGAAGAGGCGTCAGTCCAAGTATCCAGCCTCGGCGAATCTCGCTGAGGATAGTTTAAGATATAAGTTTCATAAACACACAGTTCAAAGCCAGTTAAAAATCCCAAATTGTCTCTTACGTCAAAGTCTATTAAATCAAAGGAAGAAATGGCAGATGCAATAACAGGTCAATTTTAACGTTGATATAGTGATACATCGTTTACAAATCATGATACAGTATATACTAGATTGTCGTATGGGATACATGAAATACTACATTGTGTATGATGATATAGGATGTTATTTATAGATACAAAACATATTGTACCTTAAAATTTGTCAAGCGTCGTCCCGTGGGGATCCGGGTTAGAATAGGTCCTCAGCACCCCTTGCTTGTCGTAAGAGGCGACTTAATGGGACGGTCCTTCGGATGAGACCGCAAAAACCGAGGTCCCGTGTCACAGCAGAGGGAATATTTGCCACCCCGTTGTTGGTAATATTACTGCTCTTGAGGATGTGGATTTTCCTCGTTTAGCTGGGTAAAAAAAAAACTTCCTTTACCTTCCGTTCATACCATTTTCCGTCATCAACAGAAATCATTTTGTCCGTATTGTTGGAGTCGAAACAATCCAAGCATCTACAAAAATAAATCAACATTATTACTTGTACCAGATTGCACATGTACGTGATTATGTTGATTTACATAAGAATAAATATATTAACACTTTAATGTTTCACAAAACAAGACAAAACAATCATCAGCATAAACTCGTATATCGAAATCGGCAGACAAAAACGAATAGTAACTCACCTTTGCACGAACTCTGGCTTTCTTCCCTGAGGTTGAAAGTCTGCGACATTCATGCCATCTTTTAAGCTCCATTACTGAATGCTATGATTGGAACACCTAAATTTCGCTGCATTGACTTTAACTGCATAGATTATTTTGGGCGCTGCCATTATATACACAACAATTATCGATGACGCGCAGTAAATAATTGCTATATCACTTACTTTTATAATGTAACGATTTTTGCTCATATGAAAAAGACTTATAATATGTAATCGATGCAAAAACGTTTTACATATGTTGACAATCATATTATTATACCACTTTTACAAGAATGCGATTTTATAGAAATATCTTAATACTAGTATTCTTATAGTTTTGGCATACTTTGCGCCATTTTAAAGAAGGCCAGCATATTTCTTTCAGATTCAGTATGCTCTAATTAGGTTAAAACGCATGGTGAGTTTGTCATGATAGGTTTATTTCTGTATATCACATCAGACTACCACGCATAGTTCAAAATAACGGACACTTCGTCTAACGCTGGTGCCGTCTCAGTAATAGTGAAGACAACAAACAAAGGAAAACGTTCTTTTCGCATTACAGGATGCTATATTTATAGACTTTATAAATGATAGCCTATATATGTTTTGATACATATCTCTCAGTTAGTGACATGCATGCATGATATGTGTTTTCGGTCATTCTCTTTCCAGGCATTGAAACCCCTACCAATAATTAATACATGTCAAATGGTAATTCTACAAAAATTCTACAAAATATGGTGAAGCAACCCTTCATTGCACAATTTTAAGTAGCAATATTGCTACAGTATTGTATACATTGTGTATAGAACAATACTCTTCAGTTTTATATCTAAATGTAACTAAACAGTAATTTTACTTTTTCAGGTCAATACAAACGGAGTGATAACATTCTTACAAAGTATATCAACTTATACACCGAACCCTTTTCCGATTGCAAATAACGCAAGGATGATCGCTCCATTCTGGGCTGATGTGGACACAACGAGAGGAGGAACAGTTTGGTACAGAGAGACAACAGACGATGACCTACTGAACAGGGCCAGCGAGGAGGTCCGGACGTATTTTCCACAGTTTTACAGATTCAAGGCATCGTGGTTATTCGTGGCCACTTGGGATCGTGTTTCATTTTACGGTTGTACGTCGTCGTCTTGTTCGAAGGTACACATAATACCTAATACTTTTTGAGATAGATGCAAGGTGAAGATAACGAACAGTGATCAATCTCATAACTCCTACAAGCAATACAAAATAGATAGTTGGGCAAACACGGACCCCTGGACACACCAGAGGTGGGATCAGGTGCCTAGGAGGAGTAAGCATTCCCTGTTGACCGATCACACCCGCCGTAAGCCCCATATCCTGATCAGGTAAACGGAGTTATCCGCAGTCAAAATCAGTGTGCCAAGAACGGCTTAACAATCGGTATGGAACACGTCAGACAGCATTTGATCCAATGCGAGGTTGTATTGACGAACTAGATAGTTATAACGACCATAGAATTTGCGAAATGCTTACTTCAATCGAGACTGTTGAAATCCCTGTACCATCAACTTGTTTGTCAGTAGCTTACCTCGATTTAAAAACTGACTATACCCAGAACAAGCTCTTGCATATCGAATCAGTTGAGATATATAAACACCATATGCAGGTGATAATGGAATATTGCTACATAAATGTGGGAAGTTGACGATGGAGAAGCTGAAATCATCCCGTTTGTCATACAGTTGAGTTGTCAGTTTGCCGTTAATGTCTACTTTCAATAAAATATCTAAGTATGAAACAGAAGTGGACGACTCTGTGGTGTCCTTTATTTATAATAAGAATAAATCCACATTGTGGAGATGGATGGATTACTTAGTTAAGTTACATATTAAAACGTATATATTTTACAGTTATATTGGCACTTCCTTTTATGTTTGTCAGAATATGTTCCAGGTTTAGGCTACAACTTTCTTACATTTACTAGCTAATAATGAAATAAAAGCTATTGGCTATTATTATACAGATTATAGATTTAATATTCCTTCGATTAAGATTAAGATTGTACAAAAATTGCATGAAAGAATTAACAATTTGTTTTGACAAACAATCTCCAATGCCTCTCATAACTGCCCGGTGATATAACTATATTTCAGAATGTGCATTCATATTCTCGTTTTCTTTATACTCGTATGTACATATTGCAGACAAACAGATTTCAAGTCATTTTGATAACCAATGGACAGCACTCGTTCACCATATATAATTACGAAGACATACAATGGACAACTGGAACATCAAGTGGTGGCAATTCTATTACTGGTTTGGGAGGAACTCCTGCTCAGGTTTGAGTAGATTTGAATATGCTACATTAATGATTAAACGAACGTGGCTTTATTTCCACATTTTGTAATTTTACTTATAGATTTAACTTCTCATTCAAAATATGAAATTCTTCAAAACCACCTTTCCATTTTGAACACATTTGTTACCAATGAGAAGAATATACCGTACCGTTACTACAAAACTTCACAAAAACTCCATAGAAACTGAAATATCTATCTTTCCAATAAATGTTATACCAATCCCATATTGGTCGCGTTAGCTCAGTGCTCGCTTCGCGACAGGAAGGTCGTGGGTGTGAGCCCTGCTTGTGTCATGGCCACGTCAAACCTAAGACGTAAACGTTGGCAGTGATTGCTCCTTCGCCAAACGCTGGACATTTTGAAGAGAAATGAAAATAATTAACAGTGATCAATCTCATAATTCCTATAAAAATACAAAATTAAGAGTACGACAAACGTGGACCCTTTGACACATCAGAGGTGGGATCAGTTGCCTAGGAGGAGTAAACAGCCCTGTTGACCGGTCACAACCTGCGCAAGCCCTATATCTTGATCAGGTAAACAGAGTAATCCATAGTCAAAATCAATATGCAAAGAACGGCCTAACATTTGGTATGAAACACGTCAGAAACCGGTTTAACATAATCCAAGGTAGTACTTGTGAATTTTCAAAAATGGTGAAGTAAGCGAACCTTGATCAATTTCATAACTCCTTTAAGGAATGCAAAATTAAGAGCTGGGCATACCAGAGTGGGATCAGGTGCCTAGGAGGAGTACGCATCTCCTATTGACCGTTTACACCCGTCGTGAGCCCTGTATCTTAATCAGATAAACGGATTAATCCGTAGTCAAAATCAGTATGTAAAGAAGAACCTAACAATTGGTATGAAAAACAACATTCGACCCAATGACAGGTTGTATTTGGTTTGTACCTGATGTGAGACGAATGCGCCCGTTGATTGCGAACTTGAATGGATGCAGTGTATAAGCCAGACTGTATCAACGTTGTTTCACCTAAAAATTAAAATGGCAATGCAAAAAAAAACAAGCATAGAATGTTTTGCTTTATTACATAAAAATCCCCATGAATTTATTACGTATGCTTAGCAAGTGATAAATGAGCATGGCTTAAAACATATTTGGGCAAAGCAGATATTTCGACAACAAATGTACTTTGTTGTTCGTACAATGCTCAATAGTTTCAACATTGCCCTTGCTATTGTCCATATCAATTTTAGTCACCGTGCATCCCTTCCTTTAGTGCTAGTACCGAAGTCGACCTGGACGATGTCTTCCACTGCGGAGTCGAATACTGGTGTTAGAGTCGCTTGTTTTGTTTTAGAAAACGGTTCCAATGGATATACTTCACTGTTCCAGTGGTCGATGTATATATTTTATACCCCCGAGATCGAAGATCGGGGGTATATTGTTTTTGTCCTATCTGTCATTCTGTAATCCTGTCATTCTGTCTGAAACTTTAACCTTCCTAATACCTTTTGAACAGTAAGTGATAGAGCTTTGATATTTCACATGAGTATGCCTTGTGACAAGACCTTTCCGCGGGTACCAACATTTTTTACCCTGTGACCTTGACCTTGGAGTTTGACCTACTTTTTGAAAAATTTAACCTTGCTTATAACTTTTGAACAGAAGTGGTAGAGCTTTGATATTTCACATGAGTATTTCTTGTGACAAGACCTTTCCGTTGGTACTAAAGCTTTTGACCTTGACATTTGACCTAATTTTTATTTATTTATTTTTTACATTGGTCATGACTTCTAAATGGTAAATATTAGAGCTTTCATATTGTACATGAGCATCTCTTGTGACAAGACCTTTCTACTGGTACCAATATATGTGTCCTTATGACGTTGGCCATCTTCGGAATTGGCCATTATCGGGGGCATTTGTGTTTCACAAACACATCTTGTTTCACTTCAAAATTATCAATCGAATTGTTTCGTTAATGTACATATAATTCGGTTTGAGTGTATGAAATCGTACATATTGATATTACATCCTTCAGAGAGTACATGGAGTATAGGTATCTATTTCTCTCATGATAGACCAAAACTGATTCTGACTGGGGTCTGTCGTCACCCGCTTCTTTTTCAATTTATTCATTAAGAAAACATCCTCGGGGAAAACAGACGTTTCATTTCCTCGGTTTGATTTTGAACGACGTTACGAATGACGTCATAATAACGTGACTTCACAAACGTTACTTTATTTACGTAGACTTTGGTGCGCCTACAAATGACAGGTCATCGCACTTTTGCGTACCAGACTATCGCACATTGACGTAGCATGTCTATAGGAGGGGATCATCGCACTTTGGCATGTTCATCGCCCTTTGGCTTTCGTAACGTCAACAAAACATTGCACTTCGGCGCAGACCAGTACATTTTGGCACAATTATTGTACTTTAGAATTTTACGTGTCTGTATGTGTGTACTCCTTCTACGTACCTGACCCCCCTCTATCATGTCAAGGGGTCTGCGGTTGCTCCACTGATAATTTTGTATTCTTTATAGGATTTATGAGATTGATCACTCTTTGTTATCTTGACACCCCATGATAATCCAGGTTGGATTAGTTCCTCAGTGCTCCTTGCTGCTTGTACGGGGGACAAAATGGGCTAGTCCTTCGAATCAGACTGCAAAACCGAGGTCCCGTGTCGCGCCGAGCATAGACCTACATGTAAATTTTGCAGCCCTTCGCCGGAAATTGCGACGTCTTCATATGGGAGAAAATTACTCGAGAGGGACGTTAAACAATATTTAATCAAACAATCCATGGAGAGGAACTTTAAACAATATACAATTAATCGTTATCTTTACTTATTCATTAATGAATTTTTAGGTTGCCCAGAAATATGAACCATACATATATAATGATTTTACCGTTTTACAAATGATAAATGCTAGCATACATGCAATTATTGTCAATGAATAGTTTTAACATTATTATGTATGACCTCTGGATGCATATAAATTATCAACAAAAATCGCATACTAGTAGTATCTTAGAATATTTATTGTTTTTATTTTCTCGTACTTTTAATATTTCAAAGGTTGGATTTAATGCTGGAGATGGCATTGTATTTTTCACGGTAAATGCATCACGAACTCACGAAATCGTTAATGTGACCACAATGTCGAATATTGATATACCTGGAAAATTTGCGTTCCGGATAGACGCCAGTGACATCACAGATGGAGGTTGTAATACTGAAGGTATAAGAACTTTGCTGTGTGATTTACCGTTCATAATAAAGGTACTTATATTTTGTATAATAATACATATTACTGCACTCTGATTTTCGTGCACAGGAGATCTGACTGTTACTCCACGATATGGTCCAATGTTAGGAGGCCAGTATTTGGTACTCGGAGGACCATGTATTGAAGCCACCGCAACAGTAAAATTTAACTTTCTAGGGTTAACACAAAAATACACCTGTGAAAGAAAAACTGAATTCAGTGCGGTTTGCATAACGCCTTTATTCCGTTACACTGGTGATGCTCTGTTGTTAGTGGAAATTGAGGACCAAGGGATTACGACAACATTTCGAGGTCTCTACACGGTTTGTAAGTAAATGTTGTTTCACGGTCCAGTATAACTGTTTTAAACCTCAACAATTTAAAATCATTTAAAACTCCTCTATCAATCTACATAACAGTAAACCCTGCAGACAGTAAGCATCGAGTCTACAGACGTAACTCTCTTGATTGGTTCACAGGACAACAGTACATCTCGTGGGACCCGGATGCTGCAGAACTGCAGGACAATGATACTGTTGATATCCATCTATTTTCATTAGCAGTAAGATTATTGTATCTTGCAGTTCGTAAAAAAGTATTTTCCGAATCCTCTTGATAAGCTAATTAATCTCCTTTTCAATTTGTTTTGAAATGAAGCTATTTGTGTACATGTATTCTTTTGAGAGAAATTGTAGTTTACATAACAACTGTTAACCTTACTTTCTATTAACTGATGAAATAAAACAATGTCAGGAAGGAAGCGATCAACATTTATCATGGAGCAGTCAAGTTATCCATAGCGGAATTCCGCGTTTGGCTGGATCAGCTTGGATCTCCCTTCAGACAAACAGCTTTGCATTAGCTATAAGAGTAACATCTGCAAGTCGAAAAAGTGGCCAGTAAGTAAAACATTGAGAAAGTAAGTTAAAGACATATGAATTAATTTACCTTCATGCATTACAAATATAGACCAATATCCAAACATTTTACATTGTTAGTATTGAGCTTCTAAAAATGAAAACATGTTTCAGGTCCAACAGAGGAATTTGGTCCGACATATTTCCTTTAGCTTTACCGCCAGATCAAGCTTACAAATTTTGTGAGAATTGGTTGAATAATGAGACACAGTTACCGTCCCTGCCAACTGCTGACGTTCAGCCTTGTCCGTGTACTTTGGATCAGGCGCTTTTGGATATTGTTCGATTTCAACCCGATCCAGATTGCAATATGTTCAGCCAAACTTCTATATTTTCCCGGACGGGCAACTGCTTGTACCGAAGAGAAGCGTCCCACTGTATTCGACTGGCTAGTTTAGGGTAGGAGACAATATCATCTATTTTCATATCTGCAGAGATCAGAAAATACTCTTTCCTAACAAATCGATGTGTTACTTTTGCAGACCTCAAGGAGTGGACAATTTATGTTGTTACGACAGGGATAATAATCTGATCGATTCAAGAGTCAGAGAGGGCGGATCTCTTCAGAGGTATCACTACAGTGGTGGAAGTGGAGTCCTACCCTACCTCGCAAATTTCTACTTTGATGTTCTTCCATTTCTCCACTGTTGTCGATATTCTCAGAATGTGTACCAGATTATAGGGAGTGAATCTTCCTCTGTTACAAATATCTGTCCCAGTTATTTCACGCAACGAAAATTTAGTTCATGTATAAATTACGACCCTCCACGGCCAGGTAAGCATCTTTATAGATATAATATGTACCTAAATTGAGAATGTAAAACAATTACGATTCTGTATAAACTTAGCATACCTGAACATGAATTGGAAATTTTGATTTCCCCAAGAATAAAGGAGTGTTGTAATATAGTTAAATGGCTTTGAACTTTGCAAAATGTTTTCATTGATACTGTTTATAAATAGAAGTGGGGTTTTTTTTCAGCCCGAACAAATGGAGATCCTCATATAACTACTCTAGATGGATTTAGATACACATTCAATGGAATTGGAGAGTTTACGTTCGTGCAAACCTTAAATGGTTCTTTTCTAAGTCAAATACGGTTTGAACAGTTTCAGAAAGATAATGGTAAGTGTATCACTTATAACCGGTATATTTTATTTTCAAAAAAAATATTTGCTGTATTGAATGTTTCAAGAATAAAATATAATACATGTGTATATGTATATGGATTGCACTGGACAATAGAGAATAGTTGGTTTTACATCTGTGTTTGATATAAAGGTGATTTGGTGGATGCAAGTGTCTGCACATCCTTTGTGTCTCAAAGTCCAAACACTTCCGCTGTTGTTGAAGTTCGTCTTAACTCGATCAGAACTGCAGACGTTTTAGTTAATGGTGACGTCATAGATTTTGACGAGTCCAATGCCTATCAATTTCAAGGTAATTTATTCATCAGATTTTATTTCTAGAAGCATGATTTATACACACATTTTTGTGATTTACCTGTTTTGTCTCCGTCACCTTCAATTCAAGATATCCCATCGGTAATTATTTTCACTATATATTACTATAGAGGGAATTAATCATTAGAGGGATATAAATCATTAAAAATCAGTTTCCTAAATTGGTACCCGATAATTCAGTCGGAAATGTTCTATGTTACCTGTCTCGTCTGCCGACACCGAAAAAATACTAAATAAACATTGCTACCCTCAAATCCAAGTGTTTTTCACGTTTGTAAGCAGGCAGAGTGCACCTTAGGAAGTAGCCTCAGCTACCAACATCAAATAGTTCCTTTGTAAACAATTGAATATTTTTTCAAATTACACAAAATGTCCTAAACAGAGATACAAAACCTAAGAGAAAAGAATAGGGGAGAAAAAAAAATCGCGCATGCAAACACAAATTGTTAAAATATATAAAATTACAAATTATTATTACGAATAATTCTATTTTCATCCCGACCGACCACGGTACAAACTCTCTACACCATCGTCAGTAAACACGAATTACAACGAAACCACCATTTTTATCACTCAGTACAACAGTGTATCACTCTTGTTACCAATGTAGATTATTGATACTTGTCGTTTTTATGTAATGTATGTCTCTTGATAAAGACGCGGGTTGCATCGAAAATTTGAGTTTTAAATAACCAACCGTGTCGTGGCCTTCTCAGTGCTATATATATCTGAACTGTATGACAAACGGGATGATTTCAGCTTCTCCGTCGTCAACTTCCCATATTTATGTAGCAATATTCCATTATCACCTGAATATGGTGTTTATATATCTCAACTGATTCGATATGCAAGAGCTTGTTCTGCGTATAGTCAGTTTTTAAATCGAGGTAAGCTACTGACAAACAAGTTGATGGTACAGGGGTTTCAACAGTCTCGATTGAAGTCAGCAATTCGCAAATTCTATGGTCGTTATAACGATCTAGTTCGTCAATACAACCTCGCATTGGGTCAAATGCAGTCTGACGTGTTCCATACCGATTGTTAAGCCTTTCTTGGCACACTGATTTTGACTGCGGATAACTCCGTTTACCTGATCAAGATATAGGGCTCACGGCGGGTGTGACTGGTCAACAGGGGATGCTTACTCCTCCTAGGCACCTGATCCCACCTCTGGTGTGTCCAGGGGTCTGTGTTTGCCCAACTACCTATTCTGTATTGCTTATAGGAGTTATGAGATTGATCACTGTTCGTTATCTTCACCTTGCATTTATGTTTTCGTAGGTGTATCCATTATGCAAGTTAGCAATAACTTAACCAAACGAGAGTTTATTGTATCTTTTACCATCATTGGAATTGCATTCAAGGCCATTGCAAGTTCGAATGTCCTCAACATACTTCCCGTAGTCGGAAATAATTCACTGGCTGGTAAGTATTCTCTTTATACACTGTATGAACAAATATGACCTTTTCACAATTATTTTCAACTTCTTTCCATTTTGGAAATTTGCCCTAAATTCTCTCACAACCCTTTTATATTTTTGTATGTTACTAGACACTTAAAAAGTAGTTGTTACTGTAACGATTGCAGGAACTTTAAGAGGTCTCCTGGGTGATTTTGATGAAGACCCAAACAATGATCTACGATCCCCAACTGGGGAGATGTTACTACCAAACTCAACTACAGAGGAAATCTACGACAAATTTGGATTACCTTGTAATTATTTCTCAATTATCTTTATATTATACATATGTTCTTATAGTCAAACTGTCTGATTTAGATACACTTTTATCGTTTAGGGAGAATCACAGAGACTGTTTCCCTATTCACGTACGAAGTTGGAAAGTCCTACAATGACTATCAAAAGCTTTCCTTTCGTCCGGCCTTCACATCTCCAGCAAATGTTCCCCCAGAAGTCGAGGAACTGTGTGGAGGTGACGAAGAATGCGTGTTCGATTATGCTGTGACAGGATCAGCGGAACTTGCAGCCGAAACTCAGCAGTTCACTGTTATATTCAATACATCTGTAGGGGCTTCCTATCAAAGTAAGTAGATGTTAAATAAGTACAGTTTTTATGTTTTCTTTAGATTGATACATTTACAGTGGTTTGAGTAAGAATTGAATTACATATACAAACGTAGAATGGGACATTTGATGTTTATTCGAAACAGCGATATAGCAAGATTTTCCTTACTAATTCACTCCTCGTAAACTTGAAAAAATGAAAAATGTTGTAAATAGTACTTTTACGATATATTAACCCATAAGTTTATTTTTACATTTTAGTAGATAGTGAACTCTTAACAATCGTGCAAAGATGGAACTAAATGATTTCTAGCATTACTCCTCCTAGACACGTAATCCCATTTCTGATTTTCCAGGGATTCGCGTTTGCCCAATTCTCAATTTGGTGTTCTTTAAAAATGTATGTGATTCATCTATTCTTAATTTTGTATTCTTTAAAAGAGTTACCACTTTTTGTCATTTTGCGAATTTTAATTTTGGTTATTTTACTGTAATATTAAAGAATATCATACAGTGTGCATCGATGTTTGGGGCATTGCTTTCTAATTTAATAACTTTGTCCATGCAGTATCGGTATAGTTTTGAAGTATTGACTTACATAGTTTATCTACGTTCAATGTTTCATTTTCCTTGTAGAAAATATTTTTACGTATAGGAAATAAATTCGTTATTTACGTTGCGTTAAAAGTAAATTCATTATCGAGATGTAAGAAATTAACGCAGCGTTGCTGGTTATTATAATCTTAATGCAAGGTGAAGTTAACGAACAGTGATCAATCTCATAACTCATATAAGCAATACAAAATAGATAGTTGGGTAAACACAGACCCCTGGACACACCAGAGGTGGGATCAGGTGCCTAGGAGGAGTAAGCGCCCCCTATAATGAGTACTCTTGCAATCCATATGTGTTTTAGAATCCCTGAAATATTGATTGATTGATTGAATATTGTTTAATGGCCCTCTCGAGAATATTTCATTCATATGGAGACGTCACCACTGCCGGTGAAGGGTTGCAAAATTTAGCACTATGCTCGGCGCTTATGGCCATTGAGCAGAGAGGGATTTTTATTGTGCCACACCTGCTGTGACACGGGACCTCGGTTTTTGCGGTCTCATCCGAAGGACCGCCCCATTTAGTCGCCTCTTACGACAAGCAAGGGGTACTGGATACCTATTCGAACCCGGATCCCCACGGGATCTGAAATCTTGATGAAAATATATAAATCTAAATTATTTCTACATACACCTCCCTGTAACTTATCCTTACAAGGAATGTTGTTAATGTAATATTATTGGTTCACAAATGATATAAGTCTAAACACTTGCTTTTTTTTCAGTAAAAAATTGTGAAGATCTACCAACAGTTCATGGAGGTGTTTGGAATGCAACAAGCACGATAGAAGGATCCAGTGCCACGTTTTCGTGTTATCCTGGTTATGAAATGGAAGGAGCAAGTAATATCATTACATGTGAAAATGGCACTTGGACTGACTTTGGGAATTTTTCTTGCGATGTACTAGTTACTACTTCCACAATGGACTTAAGTTCCTTTATTTCAACAACACTTGATATTATGAGTGTATCAAATACCGAAACTGTTGAGGAAACTTCAATAGTATCAGCTACGACAGAAATTGAAACTGAAACTTCTACTGATATCACTACTACAGACGCAAATTCCATCACAAGTACAGAAGACATAACATACACACTATCAATCTCAGAAAGTACAACTACTAAATCTACATCCACTTTATATTCCACTACAGAGAGTACCACTGAGAGTTCTACATCAGATTTACCTTCTACAACAGAGAGTACTACTGAGAGTTCTACATCAGATTTACCTTCCACTACAGAGAGTATCACTGAAAGTTCTACATCAGATGTACCTTCCACCACAGAGAATACCACTGAAAGTTCTACATCAGAATTACCTTCCACTACGGAGAGTACCACTGAAAGTTCTACATCAGGTTTACCTTCCACTACAGAGAGTACCACCGAAAGCTCTACACTGAATATGTACCCCTCTACAGAACGTATCATCGCAAGTTCTACAACATCTCTTCCTTCCACTATAAAAAGCTATAATTCAACAGTACCTACTATTGAAAGTACAACAATAACACCCTCTACAACTGCTAAAATCACTACTGATGATTCTTTACCAACCTTTACCACTACAGAAAAAGCGGATGAGAAATCGACAACGTCTTTACACACCTCTACAAAACATATCACTGAAGTCTCCACATCAACATCCTCTACTGCTATAGAAAATAACACCGAAAATCCTAGACCGTCAAGTTCAGTGGTAACGGTGAATACTGAGGCCACAACAACTTCCATCATTACAACAGTTCCTCCATTCCGAAAAAGTCTTCAGCAAGTAGATGACTTCTTAAAAGAAAATTTCAAATACATCATCATTGGTGGAGTTTTTATTGTTCTCTGCATCGTTCTTGTAGGAGTGTTTATCTGCAGGTAACACTAAAATATCACTTTTATATTGTGAGTCTTTTTAATCAGTGTGCCTATCACGTGCAATATCTTGAATCAAATTTGTTTATCAATTTATCATTAAAAATTATTTTTGCAGACGATCTTCAAATAACAATGAAGAAAGGATATATGAGGAAGTTAGCATAGAAGGTCCACAGAAGAGCCACAATTTTTCCTCGGCGAAATTTAGTTCCAGTCAGAGTTACAGCTCTTTATCTTCTGTACTAGGAAAGTTATCATACTGCGAAGATTATACAATCTATAAATATGAAAAAGACGTCAATAGCTCGGAAATGTAGTTATCGTTCAACGATAATGATATGTTTTATGTTTTACCTCGATTATTCTAACAAACACATGTAATGGAATCGTGTCTAGAATTCCAATGTAATAATCTGATTTTTAAAAATTCTTTTTAACTATATGTGGTCTTTAACACTAATCAGAATGGAATAGTCGATTCAAACATTTCTTTCTTGTCAACTCAATTTTGCAAAACAATGCAGTGAATTTCAAATCAACTGATTTAATTGAACTGTTTTGTAAATCAAATATACAAATACTGTGTTACAAGGAAGACAAGATCAAAGGCTAATGATAAATGATATAAAATATTGTGATAATGGGATTTAAACCAAGGACCTCTTGATTTGGGATCGACGTCGTTACCTCTTGACCATTTCATTTTAAGTGTTGACATATTGGGCGAAAATTATGTAACATTAAATGATAAGCTTATGAGGTTTGGAAATATAGGATTTATTTGTAATCATTTCTTATTTTCATTATTTGTTGAAAATTATTTCGGGTTATGTTATATAAAGAAAACTTTTAACATAAAACTAATTATTGATAAATACTTATAATGTCATATGCATGATGGTCATTTCTCGTGATATTTTGTGGCCATTGGGACAGAAAGAGTTTGAGGCACTGTGAAAATTTGTATTATAGTGATGCAAATAGCACTTTGTATATTCAAACAAGTAATAGGGTATGTAGTTATCTAGGTATGCATGCACTGGTTCTATGAAGTTATTATGAAGATAAATTTCATGTTTAAATGTCCACTGTAAGTGTCAGCAGTTCATTGTTTACATATCAAGTTATACAGACAAGGGTATTAAGATGATTTAATTGTTACTTTAAATATATCACATGTATGGACATCAGTTAGTGTAATAATTATTCTAAGGCCAAGCAATAAGTATAGTGTCTGTATTAGATATTTTTATTTTGATATAGTACGTCTTACAATACACTGTTCAGAAGGGAAGTGCCTAGCTGTACTCACCACCTTTGTCCCTTACTTAGGGTAGCACTGTATACTCATCAATATTTATGGTGTTACATATTTAATTGAACTGTTTTGTAAATCAAATATACATATACTGTGCTACAAGGAAGACAAGATCAAAGGCAAATGATAATTACATTCTGTCTAGTTTGTTTGTATTGCATGTTCATGTATGAGGTTGTAAATAGATGGTGTACTAAAATACAACCCCCCCCCCCCCCCGGGGGGGGGGGGGGGTAGAAACTACATCATCAGTGACAAGGTATACGCACACAAATAAATATAGCATTGTACAAAGCAACAAAACGTCTTATTTGTTTATGGAGATACAAGGGGATGATCATGTCCATAATCACCAACAGTTTCCCCCCAAAAGGTGAACGCCAATATTATATGACATGCAGTTTTACAAACATCTTGTGATTCAAATCAAAATTTGAAACATCCATGTCTATATATTGTTTGTTTGATCTAATATTTTTGAATGAGCAAAGACAGTTTATCTATCGTTTCGGAAAGAAAGTGTTCAAAAAGACCGACTGTCTTTTTAAACTGTTTTCATTGATATGGCTACAACCGTAAATCTTTGTAGGCATTTTAATATTTTTTTGTTTCACTTCATTCATACACGTGGTACATATATTGTATTGCATCTTTATTAAAATGTAACAAACAATTTGAGCACCTGTGCTTTTAATAAATGACCAAGAATTGTGTGTTGACATATTTTATGTTGTCGCATAACTGGTCCCGATGATGCATGCAAAGTGAAGATAACGAACAGTGATCAATCCCATAACTCCTACAAGCAATACAAATTAGATAGTTGGGCAAACACAGACCCCTGGACACACCAGAGGTGGGATCAGGTGCCTAGGAGGAGTAAGCATCCCCTGTTGACCGGTCACACCCGCCGTGAGCCCCATATCCTGATCAGGTAAACGGAGTTATCCGCAGTCAAAATCAGTGTGCCAAGAACGGCTTAACAATCGGTATGAAACACGTCAGACAGCATTTGACCCAATGCGAGGTTGTATTGACGAACTAGATCGTTATAACGACCATAGAATTTGCGAAATGCTTACTTCAATCGAGACTGTTGAAATCCCTGTACCATCAACTTGTTTGTCAGTAGCTTACCTCGATTTAAAAACTGACTATACGCAGAACAAGCTCTTGCATATCGAATCAGTTGAGATATATAAACACCATATGCAGGTGATAATGGAATATTGCTACATAAATGTGGGAAGTTGACGATGGAGAAGCTGAAATCATCCCGTTTGTCATACAGTTCAGTTGTTAGTTTGCCGTTAATGTCTACTTTCAATAAAATATCCAAGTATGAAGCAGAAGTGGACGACTCTGTGGTGTCCTTTATTTCGAGCTCACAAGGATATATCAAATCGACATATGAATGAAAGCTAAAAACAAAAATTATTGTCCCCCAGCAATAAAAGTGGCGGCCTCAAATGGGCTAAATTGTGCATTGGGTTATTTAACAAATGCATAACGCCAAATAAATGAATAATTTCAGTCCATTTACTATATGTTTAGATTCATAAAATACAGGACCAATACCCCTGAAAATTTCAATGCCTATACATGTGTACAATGGGCCAATATTTTACTGTTTAAAGAACCAAACCATAAACCAATGTCACTTAAAGTTTATAAATATACATAGGAGGAACAAATATCCTGAATAAACAGGGAAAGTGGTAAATTAACCATATACGTATTTAATCATACCGATTGTAAGGCCGTTCTTAGCACACTGATTTTGACTACGGATAACTCCGTTTACCTGATCAGGATATAGGGCTCACGGTGGGTGTGACCGGTCGACAGGGGATGCTTACTCCTCCTAGGTACTTGATCCCACCTTTGTTGTGTCCAGGGATCCGTGTTTGCCCAACTATTCTATTTTGTATTGCTTATAGGAGTTATGAGATTGATCACTGTTCGTTATCTTCAGCTTTCATACAATATCATTACAACCTATGCTAAAATGAGTAAATGAACGTCTTCAATATTTAATCACCACTGAATCACAGCACTCATACATTTGAAGTGGGGTTTGATGATAACGTCACTTGCACCAAAACTGCAACCACCTCTAACAAGTTCCAATTAGTGAGATTGTCGGGAAAGTATTTCAACTTTGGAATCAGATCGTGCAATTCCATGCCGCTGTGTGTGCATATTTGTGAGAGGCGTGTTAATTAGGCCACCAATCTGCTCCAGGATAATAGATGATTCGACAATCCAAATGTGCTTTTGGTCTGAAACAACTTGGTTTCTGTTGATAAAGAACGTTAAAGAGCTAAGCAAGATAAATGCAATCGCAATGAATATCATCGAGTGTTAAATAGTGATGAGCTAAACGCTTACACAGGCGTACGCTGTAGAGTACAGTGTCTTTAACATAAACAACTGGTTATCGAAAGCAAGCCAGCCACCCAACGCTTGATGCATTAGGCTAATAATCCGTGCTGTGCCAATATGGTAGTTGTCCCTATTCTAAAGGAATGCGAATTTAATCTTATCCTATCAATATCGAAGAGATTCGGCGACTTGTCGAGCACTGTAGTAAACCGATAACGAGTTAAGGGGCGACCCGAAAAGTGATAAACAAGGAACTCGATCTATTTGGGCCGATTTGCAAGTATTGTACTATGTTGTTTGCGTGCAAGATAGTTCGTCTGTCGTGATGATGCGTAGAGTACTTCTCAAACCCAATTGTTGAGTTTTGGACTGTTGAATGAGCAAAATAATCGACCATGTTAGTAATGTATTAATGTTCCACCTGTTTGATTTCAGCCGTAGGACAGAGCTGGTTCCCCACCCGAAACAGTGCTGGAAAGGCAAGGGAGAAAGCAGCACTGAATAGTATGATTTCTTAAAAATTTGATCACACTACAGGCAACATGAATGAAAGGTAAATTTAAGTCCAAGGAACTGACTGTGTGATTTATCTAAACGTCATGGTGATTTATAGAGCCTTATTGGTCAGCATCAATTATCACAGAATGCAGTCTGAATTCTGGTGTTGAAAAATTCACGCATGTACTTGCTTTGACCTTTTCAAATAATATATTCAAAATTTTCCATTCCGGTCGGAAGCTTCCGTTTATTATTTCGCATTTTCGGAGTCAATGTGTTATGACTGACTGATAGTTTTTACGTTCCGTCGAGAACTTTTCACTCATATTGAGACGTCACCAGCTGTAGGTGAAGTACCACAAATTTAGACCTTAGCGCTCGGAGCCGTAGTAGTGAGGGTTTATCGTGCCAACGCCTGTCGCGACACGGGACCTCCGATTTAAAGGTCATATCCGAAACACCCGTGATTCTCACTTTTAAATACCGAGTGTTTGGCGAAGGAGCAATCACTACCCATTTCAACGTCTTAGGTTTGACGCGGCCATGGCACGAGCGGGGATCGAACTCACGACCACCCGGTTACGAGGCAAACGCTCTAACCACTGAGTTACCGCGACCGGTGTCAGCATCTTATGATGGATATCGATAAATTGAAATAATAGCGATACATATGCAAGAAAACCCAATTCAATTTAAAGTTAGGAAATACAATATCCTGTTATCTATATAATTAAAAGTCCAATTATCTTGTATCTTTAAAAGTTTTGTAAATATACCAGTTGTTAGAAACTGAGAGCACAAGTTACATTGTATATGTTTTTACAAGGTGAACATCAGTTCATCCGAGTGTGTATTGAATTTGAAGACCAAAACTGAATGTATGCTGTAGGCCTACCAGTGCTTATAGCTTCGATATATCCATTTTCTCGCAGTTTATCAGGATCTCTGTCCAAGCGGTTTTTGAAAAGGTCACTGGGTGTTTCTTAAAAGGTAAAGTCCTTACACAATTATCCACGTCTTTTTTCTCGTACCTTCCTTCGGAAATTAAAAGATACTCAGTCTAAATCCTTTCTACCGACAACTAGTACACCCGAGCACGGTACACAGCATCTTAATGCAATATGTTTTACTAGCCGTTAATGTGATAATTGTTTTTGTCGATTAAATCTAATCTGTTTATGAAATGGCTAGGATGTTTTCATTCCCGAGGGAATCCCGTGGGGATCCGGGTTAGAATATGTCCTCAGTACCCCCTTGCTTGTCGTAAGAGGCGACTAAATGGGGCAGCATGAGCCAGCAAACACCGAAGTCCCGTGTCACAGCAGGAGTGGCATGATACTGATCCCTCCCTGCTCAATGTCCATAAGCGCCGAGCATAGACCGAAATTTTGCAGCCCTTCACCGGCAATGGTGACGACTCCATATGAGTGAAATATTCTCGAGAGGGACGTTAAACAATATTCAAGCAATCAATCAATCATACCTGAGGGCGCATATGACGTCACACATCATGAAACGTAAATAGCGAAAGTAAATATGCATATCGCAAGATTTGAATTTCATCGCTTTCAAACTCGAAAACTACGCAAAAAAAATTCATTTTAAAAAACACATATAAAGTAGTTTTAGGCATGAAAAGAATTAATTTTGCTGAAAAAATAGAAAAGTTTTAGAAACATGCGTTGTGTTCTTTGACGAGACCTTTTGAAATTGGGGTTTAAATTTAAATCCGTAATGCGGCTAATTATCGCAACATGTCGGCAAACGAACTATTAGAATTAATTACTATAAACGTAAGAAAGATAAAATGCATATAAATGTGTATACTTTGGAAACATGCGATGTGTCCTTTAAAAACTGTTTCCTGATCTCGATTGGCTCGGACGTATTTAAATCATCATTATGTTTTACTTTTATGAACTGCCTACATTTCAAGTGAATTGTAAATGTTAAAGATCTTGTGATAACAATATTAATTAGTTAAAATTGGCAAGAATCCTTTTGATTATTCATCTAAGTTGAATTCACAAGAGACAATTTTGTAATCTGTTAATTAAAACACAACGCGAAGTCTGATTTTATTGTTTTGAAGAAGCTATCTACTTTATTGTAATAAACCTCAATTGTAGCTGTGGATGTATTATGTGATTATTGCGTAATAGTTGCCATTGTGTCACACGGTGTTGAACAGCTATAGTGCACCATCATTATTCTATTCATTCTGTTACGAATTTTTATGAATGGAATGAGCACATACGTAATTCGATAGAGATTCTTATGCCTTCCTGGGTTTATATTTCACATCAGACATTCTGCATGAACAAGATTATTTTTATTTGATAAGAGAAAGTAATTCATGAATTCCTCATTATATATATATATATATATATATATATATATATATATATATATATATATAAACAAATACAAAACACTAACTTGACCAACGAGACTAACAACCAGATTATCAAATTTTCGCGACGACCTCTTCAGGACAAACGAAAATAATTACATAATGTGGCAAATATTAACAGAGAATTTAAAAAAACTACTAATAAATACACCTAGCACTACAACTGCGCTAAATCTACAAACGTATTTACACCGCGGACTACATGTGTTTGGTTCTTAGGCTTGCCAATCAAAGTTAAAAGCGGGGCGAATTAGGACATGTCCTATTCATCCAGAGAGCTGATCCACAATATATATATATATATATATATATATATATATATATATATATCACTGTTTGATAATAATCATTTAAGCAAGACGTTTCGAATTTGTAAGAATTAACATTTTCAGTGACATGACATCGTGCAATATAAATAGATCTCTATTGATGAAGATAATTTCCTTTTAATCTGTTGTCTAATTCACGGAGAATGTACAACAATCATTAAGTATGAATAATGCAATCTACTTTTGGAATATAATTTGTATACACCACTAAAATGACCAAAAGACAAGAACAATGAAAATTTTCAAATTTCCGGACAACCTGTAACATCCTCAGGTTAAGAAGCTAAGTATAATTGAATAGAAACAGCACAATTTCTAAGCTAAACTTGTTTATAATATACTATATGCTTGGTTTTTGAATAGTAAGTCGAACTTGATAACACTCGTCCGATCAGTCGGATAAACTACTTGCATACTTCTATCAAGGGCAAAATAGAAATCAGTCTCCCCAGCAACTCATTTACATTTGATGTCCCCCACCCCATACATTCAGGGGTGTGCCAAAAGGTTTAGCAACAAAAATCCACCGCATCTGTTCTACTCTTTATCAAGCTCTGAAAAGACCCATCTGAGCATTAGAGGCTATAAAACACCAAATGTGCAATCAGCAATTCATGAGATGACCGGACAGATAATCCTTCTTATAATGTAGAGAGAAGCAGATCAATTGCAGGGTTCCATGAGGCATTACTTACCATCCTGTCCTTACGAACCCAAATGACATTCTAAAATGCATCTACTTATTATACACAAGAACCTACGAATGGCAGAAGGTCTTGAAAGAGGCATCACGTCTTTCTTTAGGCACTTCAGAACTTAAAGGTCCTGGACATGGTGGTAAGGACTAAACTGGACAAACCATTGCCGATTGGATGATTTAAAATCTGTTATGATATCTGATATCCTTTATGCAGGAACCGCTCTAGCACCGATACCTTCAACAGTTTTGTCACAGGCCGCATAACTTATCGTAAAACCAGTGACTGCGTATATCTCATAATTTGCAAAGTTTGTCAGAAGCAGTATGTAGGGTGAAACAGGTGACTTACGCAGACGTATCAATAACCACCGATCCGACATCCCAACAGACGTATCAATAACCACCGATCCGTCATCCAAACAGACGTATCAATAACCACCGATCCGCCATCCAAACAGACGTATCAATAACCACCGATCCGTCATCCAAACAGACGTATCAATAACCACCGATCCGTCATCCAAACAGACGTATCAATAACCACTGATTCGCCATCAAATCAGACGTATCAATAACCACTGCTCCGCCATCAAATCAAACGTATCAATAACCACTGATTCGCCATCAAATCAAACGTATCAATAACCACTGATCCGTCATCAAATCAGACGTATCAATAATTACCAATCCGCCAGCGAAACAGACGTATCAATAACCACCGATCGGCCATCAAAACGAAGAATTCAGGGAACCAGTTACAATGTACATGTAAGGAACACTTCAACCTTGATAGCCATACATGTACATATAGATGGTAGGGTATTACAATTTGGGTTTGTGTTTTATATCACGACTCTAGGTGGTCTAATGCAAAGAGGAAAGTCAATAAGTTCTGGATACATAGGCTGGAGTCATTTCACCATGATGGTTTAAATAAATGGTTCGCTAACGGGTTACAGGAATAACCGCTATACCCCCCCCCCCCCCCCATATACATTATACCCAACACTGCGATCACATACCCATGGGTTCCTATTAAATGGGTTCATAAATGGTCATATTTAAAATTCACTGAGAAATCCGATACATCCGGCGCCATTGCTTTCAAAGTGATATTTCAGCTGTATTTTTCGCGTGACTGTGTCGTATAACATGTTTAGATGAACAATATTTTCCACTACGGCTCATTAAGATTAGAATTTTATGAACAACTGACTTTCATTGGACTTTGCATTCTCTAACCAGAGTTCCGTGCGCTACTCGAACTACACCTCTGTCAACGGCTTTTTATAGAAATCTTGTAAAAGTTTCTAATATCTAACATTTATATTTTGGACTAAATATTTAGTCACATTATGAATTGCTTTTGGTGCACTTAACGTGATGCTTACTGTAAATTGTTTTAAATCGCTGTTTTTTGTTGTTTTTTTATCCTAAATTTGGAACTACTTCGTAATATGCGAATGAAAGTAGAACATTCACGTAGTGGAGATTTAAATGTAAAAATGAAAAGTAAGAAAGGCTGTAAAAAATACGACAAAACTTGTAGAATAAGAGACCAACAGCTAAATGGTAAATATGTACTTATCAAAGTGCCAGTGGGCTATGAAAAAGAACCTGCTGTATCACATGTTGCCAGAACTTTTAAAGGGAAAGGAAACGAGAATGATTGTTTATATCATGTAAAACTTATACGGTACCAATTTTGATGCACCAGATGCGCATTTGGACAAATAATGTCTCTTCAGTGATGCTCAACCGAAATGTTTGAAATCCGAAATAACTATGAAGTTTTAGAGCTAAATATAGCCAAAAACAGCGTGCCAAAAAAGTGGAGCCAAATTCGTCCAAGGATAAGAGCTATTCATGAGGGAGATATTCCTTAATTTTGAAATGAATTTCTAAATTTTATAACAGCAATTAAATATACATCCGTATTTTCAAGGTAGTAATATATTGCCTCGTGATTCCAAGCGTTGACAGAGATATAAGTGAAGCTTGCGTAACGCGCCCTCTGGTGAGAGAATTGGGACCTTCGTTAATTAATTTGTTCCTTAATTAGGTCGGGGTATGTGGAGATCACAATGTAAGTAGTGTTTCCGACTGATCAGTTTTATCTACTATACAAATACCATATAGTATATTATAGACACCAGCTTCAGTTAGTTTAGGTCAGAAACTATGCTGTTTTATACAATTTATTTAGTTACTACATATGATTAGCTTCTTTGCCCTGACGAAGGGACGGGTTGTCTCGAAATTTGACAATTTTCATTCCTCGTGTCGTTTAGTCATTTTAGTGCTCAATATAATTTTTCCATTGACCTTGTATCTACTGTTTTGGGTCAGAATTACCCTTGGTAATAGAGCAGTAGAATTTACTAACAAAGACAGCAATCAAACAATTAATAAGATTTATTTATAATTGATATTTGACAGAAAAATTGTAACAATAGCAAAATACTAATGTACGGTAGCTGAACAATATTAAAATGAAAATCCGTGACGAACTGAGTATACGCTCACAAACAAAATAATAAATTCCAAACTCCTAGTTCCCAGTATAATAAAAATGCACAGAAAGTGTCTGACCAGAGCTTTACCATTATATTTATAACAATAATGAATTTTCTTGTACACTCTTGAAAGACAATGATGCAACCATTACGTCATCTTTCTACAAAAAATAACATAAGCTCTAGGTCATAGGTGTCAGTTGAGTGCAAGTAGTACACAACACCCCCCTTAAAGAAGAGTGAATGACAATGAAAACTTAAATTCTCTAATACATATACACATATGTATATCAATCAAAGCAACAACAAAATAACAACATACTCATGGAACTCTCAATAAGGCATCTGCTGTAACATTGTCTCTGCCTTTGATGTGTTTGATATCAATATCTTACTCTTGCAATAATAAACTCCATCTTAATATTGTGAGTCTTTTATTCTTGTTTGACAGAACAAAAGTGTTATACAGTGTATACACCCTCCTAAAAATATGGCAACGTTTTAGTGGAAGATATGAGATTGATCACTGGTTTTTTACCTTCGCCTTTCACTTGATACTACTGCAAAATGTAAAACACGAAATATGTTGGTGCGCCTCTCATGTTTCCATCACATTTTGCATGGGGTTTTTTTTCGTAGACAAGCTTTTAAGAAAACCCAGCTGGTCTGGATCGTTTGGTGTTACGTTTCTGACGATAGACCGGAACATCCAGATTCATACTCTATCTTATTATATGTTGTGTCACGTTCTCTTTCGTGTAACTTCGCAAAGAAAGTTGTTTTCTTTGTTGTCAGATATTTGTTAGTCATTGACAAAACACCAATTCGTGATTGCGTTAGCTCTTACCCCCGCTTTTATATTGTGACATGTGCCAATATCAGAGCAGAGGCTATATAGAAAAGTGACAATTCCGGGACTCCAGGTCTGCGTTCAAGATCCACTAAAACGTTGGTAAAACGTTGCCCAGGAACTAGGTATATTGCTTGATTTGTGCCATTTTAAAATGTATCGTTTATTTGTTATTTCGAGACGAAAAGACAACAAAACGATATTTAGCAACTTTTCGTCCCGAAATAATGAAAAGACAACAAAATGATAATATTAGCAACCTTCCGCATCAAAATAACGAAAGGATGTAAAATTGTAAAATGCACAAATCAGCCACCATACCTAGCCCCTTGGTCTCGAACGCAGCCCAGCTGGTGTTGCTACTTCACTTACTTTTTACAAGGTGAAGATAACGAACAGTGATCAATCTCATAACTCCTATAATTAACACAAAATAGATAGGTGGGCAAACACGGACCCCTGGATATACCAGAGGTGGGATCAGGTGCCTAGGAGGAGTAAGCATCCCCTGTTGACCGGTCACACCCGCCGTGAGCCCTATATCCTGATCAGGTAAACGGAGTTATCCGCAGTCAAAATCAGTGTGCCAAGAACGGCTTAACAATCGGTATGAAACACGTCAGACAGCATTTGACACAATGCGAGGTTGTACTGACGAACTAGATCGTTATAACGACCATAGAATTTGCGAAATGCTTACTTCAATCGAGGCTGTTGAAATCCCTGTACCATCAACTTGTTTGTCAGTAGCTTACCTCGATTTAATAAAACTGACTATACGCAGAACAAGCTCTTGCATATCGAATCAGTTGAGATATATAAACACCATATGCAGGTGATAATGAAATATTGCTACATAAATATGGGAAGTTGACGATGGAGAAGCTGAAATCATCCCGTTTGTCATACAGTTCAGTTGTCAGTTTGCCGTTAATGTCTTCTTTCAATAAAATATCTAAGTATGAAGCAGAAGTGGACGACTCTGTGGTGTCCTTTATTTCGAGCACACAGGGATATATCAAATCGACATATGACTGAAAGCTATCATTGTTAATAGACCAAACGTCATCGATATATCTAAAAGTTGAATTGAAGGCCACAGCGAGAGATTTTTTCTTCTCACGTAGAAGTTTTTGAATAAATTCTGCTTCATATGAATATAAAAACAGGTCAGCTAACAATGGAGCACAATTCGTGCCCATGGGAATTCCAACAGACTGTTGGAAGACCTAATCACCAAAGATCACGAAGATATTGTCAATGAGGAACTCTAGCATATTTTTTATTTCAACTTCAGAGTACTTGTGCGTGGAATCAGAGTGGTGTTTAACAAAGTAAGGTTTTGAATGACTGATCACTAGATATGAATATTTCTGTTTTCCGTTTTTGTTGAAGAAGCAACTGTCTATGATGTCAAAAAGTCTAGTCTTTAATTTATCGTGAGGAATGGTCGTGTATAGTGTTGAAAAGTCATAGGTTTTAATGTTATTGATTTGGGGAAAATTTTGCGATTTCAAGTTTACTAAAAGTTCTTTAGAATTTTTTAGAATCCACATTTGATTAACACCACTTCTGGCATATGTAGTCGCACAGTAAGTTTGAAGTTTCTCCTTCACAGCTGTTAACATTTTCGTGAGGAGCAAAGATAGGGGCTTGGTAGAGCACTTACTGGATCCAGCAATGCATCTTTGTTGTAAGGGTTTTTATGTAGTTTAGGAATCCAGTATAGGTACGGTAACTCATATTCATTCGACCCATTGACTGGAATATTAAATGTGTCTAAAACTGAAGCATGGTTTTGAAGAATTTCATCTTTTGAAAGAGCAGTTGGAGTATAAGTATGATTACCAAAAGTGGAATTAATGCGAAGTTCGTTTAAAATACAGTTGTAATAATGAGCCTTACAAACAAAGACAATGTTGTTACTAGCTTTGTCAGCTGGAACCAAAACATATTCCTCATGTAACCTATCGAATTCTTTTATCACTTCTGGTTTGCGAAAAACAGAAGGATAGATGGTACGTACTTTTGTTTTCATGTCTCTAATGCGGGATTTTAATATCCCTATTATGCTTTTAACCCATTCTGACAATGTATCAAGTTCTTCTTTTTTCATATTTAGCCCATCGTCTGGCATAATCTTCGACAGAACTCATAATAGAGATGAAGTTCTGTTGCCAATTAAAAGACCGAGGTTCTCTGTATTTAGAACCTTTAAGAATAAGTGATTTCATGTCCTCATTTTCAACTACACTGTATATCAACATCACCAGTAATGACATGTCCAGCTGGACTATAGTTGAAAGAAGATGAAGAACAAGAGCATGTTGGTGGATTACGTATAAGATGGTCTATATCTAAGCACTGCAAAGTTTGTTTATAATTAAAAAGTTTGGATGCAATAGTAGAAGTATAGCTGTAGGAAATACAGGGTGTAGACTTGAACTTGAAATAAGTTGGAATACACGACTGAACCCTTTTATGACGAAGAATGTTGCTTATGTTGACGGCATCTATTCCTTTGTTTGTAAATTTGAGCTTAAGGAACTGGCGGCATGATTTGGAAGGCGAATCGTGTCTTCTAGAAGTTGGAATTCAGTATAAGTATGATTATTCTACAAGGAATGTTTGGATTACCGAAGTACTAGCTGTACATTAATTCTTGAAATTGAATGCAGTTTGCCTATCTAACAATGCAGAATAGGGTGAATATAGAGTAGTGTGGATGAAATAAATCACATGTATACCGAAAAAATAACTGAAAACTTATAGACATTGTATGTAGAAAAATATTATGATCAGAAGAAAATATAAAAATTCCGTTTAGATTATTCAAGAAAATAATTGATTTGAGAGTTTTGGAATTCTAGTGGCAGAAGAGTGACAGTGCTACCAACATCAGTTCTGTCCTTCATTTACTGGGAACCCATCATGAATACTGTATAGGGAACCTCTGTCAACGATAATGAAATGAGGCATGTCCTTCTTAGCAGTAATGACACATATGCACACGATTTCCAATGTATTTGCAACTCTTGGTACTACTAGCAATCAGACTATCAGAGCTGAACAATGTAAACCTTGATCTACACTGATTATTATGTAGGATAGTTTGCCAATGACGTTCGTTTTTATTTGTTCAAAGTATTTCAGTAAGCATGCTTCCATCACAGACACTTGAGTTTACAAATAAAGTGCACCGCTGCATCAGGAAGTGGTCCTTAAAACAAGAGAGCAGATGACAAGTAGCTACAATCCTTTCAATATTCAGGCATATTTACATATCCACAAATATCATTAAAATGATTAAGTATTTTGTATTATATCTCAAACAACCATGATGAAATAAATGATGGCACTGACGTCTTGTAGTTAATTAATTTATCTCATACTTGACAGCTAGAGTATTTAAATCAATTTCAGAATTCTCTAGATTACCATGATGTATGTAATGGATCAACAAAGGACAAATAAAACGAGCTTTTTTTCCGTCTAACGTGTTAATGGTGAACATCAAAAACAACTGTTAGGAATGGAAAGTAGGTGATATAAACCATAGTTTTCTTTATTTACTGAAAAAGTGCTGTTTATGTATAATGTAATCAATCAAAAATAAGGCCCTGTAAAACTCGAACTCACAACCTACAGATCGCTGGACATACTTTAACCTTCGGAGCTAAACGACTAGGAAATGGATTGGAAAAATACAAAAATGTAATAATAGATAATATGTATTTTTCTAGCTATGTTTCGAAAAGAAGTCAGCCATTCTGATAATGTGTTATCCTTCCTTAATGAAATCCTTGGCATTTCATAAACCAATATCATTAGCAATGACAAATGTTTTATCATTTAAAAGAACACGTTATGACTATGAACAGTTATAAATCTCAAATCTTATAAAGAATACAAAATTACGAGTAGGACAAACACGGATCCCTGGGAACAACAAAGGTGGTATCAGGTGAAAGGAGGAATAACCATGCCATGTTGAATGATCACATCCGCCGTGAACCCTAAATCTTCATGAAATAATCGGAGTAATCCGAAGTCAAAATTCGTATGTAAAGAACGGCCTAACAATTGGTATGAAGCACGTCTGACAGCATTTGACCTAATGACAGTTTGTATTTGCAAATTAAATCATTTATAACGACCATATGCACATTTTGTTTTTCAAAATGCTGACTTTAAATGAGACTATTGAAACGACTGTATATTAAGTTATTTGTCAATAGGTTGTATCAATTTAGAAAATAACATGCGCAGAACATGCTCTAGCGGGTCTAAACAGTAGAGAGACATGAGCATCACATGCAGCTGATAATGGAGTATTGCAATATAAATATGGGAAGTTGACCACGACTGACGCGATTCGGATTGCCATAATTTTGAGTTATTAGTTTGCCGTTAACATCTATGTTTATTAAATATCCAAAGATGAATCAGATTTAGAAGATTTAGTTTCGTTTAGCATGAGTCCACTGAGATATATCGAATCGACATACGAATGAAAATGATAAATAGATAAAACGTCATCGATACATGCAAATGTCGAATTGAAAGTTCCCACTGGGATCCGGGTTGGAATACATAGGTCCTCAGTACCCATTGCTTGTCGTAAGAGGCGAATAAATAGGGCGGTCCTTCGGATGAGACCGCAAAAACCGAGGCACCGTGTCACATCAGGTGTGGCACGAAAAAGATCCCTCCCTGCTCAAGGTCCGTAAGCGCTGAGCATAGACCTAAATTTTGTAGCAATTCACCGGCAGTGGTGACATGTTCATATGAGTGAAAAATTCTCGAGGTGGGTTTTAAACAATAAGCAATCAATCAATCGAGTTGAAAACCACAGCAAGACATCTTTTCTTCTTGGTTAAAATCGTTTGAATAAATTCTGCCTTATAAGACAAAAACAAGTCAACTAATAAAAGAGCACAGTTCTTTCCCATGGAAATTCCAACAGACTGTTTAAAGAATTGATCACAAAAGACTGTGTAGATATTGTCAATGAGTAACTCCAGCATTTGTTTTATTTTAACTTCAGAGTATTTGTGTTTAGAATCAGAGTAGAGTTTAAAAACATAATTTTTGGATGACTGATCACTAGATTTAATTATACATGAAACATTCTTAATGACGAACAAGCTGTTTATGATATCAAAAAGCCTAGTCCAAAATGTTGAAAGGTCATACGTTTTGATGTTGGTGCTTTGGGGGAATTCTGTGATTTAAAATTTTCTAAAAGTCCTTTGGAATTCTTTTAGAATCCACATTTGATATACCTTACTTATAAATATGGTGTGGCACAATACATCGAAAGTTTCTCCTTCACAGCAATTAACATTTTGATGAAGAGCAAAAGTAAGGGCTTGGTAGAACACTTACTAGATTCAGCAGTTTATCTCTTTTTGTAAATACGCGAACAAAAGGCTAATAAAGCAAAGTTAAAATGGTAAAACATAAAATAAAGGCATAATATTACAGATTTGGGGTGCAATATTGCGAACAAAAGGCATAATAAAGCAACGTTAAAAGGGTAAAACGTAAAATAAAGGCGTAATATTACACTTTTAGATTTGAAAAATGTTTCACCCCAATCAACAAGTACAGAATGATGTACATTCAACGATATTTCGCACTTCTAAGGTACGTAGGAGAAATCTTCATTCCATCAAATATCATTTACGTATTTTAACTATAAATATTACAGATATAGGCAGATTGAATGGGAAATAGGAGGGTTTTTGTGGCCTTCTCTCTTTGCTAGCTCATTTTACATGTGTACTCATATTAAACATTATATTAATTGTTCAAATGAAAAACTAAATAAAATGAACAGTGAATAATCTCATAAATCCTATACAACATTTAGAGTAGGGCAATCGCGGACCTCTAGAAACATTATAGGTGGGATCAGGTGCCTATGAGTATCGGTCATGCCCGCCGTGTGCCAATATCAAAACTGTCTAGTCATCATATTTTTTTTATCATATCAGGGGAAATTTTTTTTTAAATCAAAATTCAATTTCTTAAAAACTGTTGATTAAATTTGTACCAACTTCTGTAAATAGAAAATACACATACACATATGTTAAGCCGTTCTTGGCACACTGATTTTGACTTCGGATAACTCCGTTTACCTGATCAGGATATGGGGCTCACGGCGGGTGTGACCGGTCAACAGGGGATGCTTACTCCTCCTAGGCACCTGATCCCACCTCTGGTATATCCAGGGGTCCGTGTTTGCCCAACTATCTATTTTGTATTGCTTGTAGGAGTTATGAGATTGATCACTGTTCGTTATCTTCACCTTGCATACATGTATATACTAATGATATGAAAAAGTGAAATTGAAAAAAAGTTTCAATGCAGCCATATATAAAAAACTTTATAAAAAATGTTGGTTTTAAAATTCCGGGTGGAAGAGTTATCTTTCCTAAAATAGCAAGATCCAAACAACCTGGTACTTTTACAATTTGCATATATTTTCGTCAAAAACCCATAAAATCTTCTTTCTCAGATAAGTGAGAAACGATACAGGAAGAAAAATATACAATGTTATTGTAAAAATAAACTTTTTGTACAGAATTTTAGTCCACACCTGGATTAATTTATGCATGCATTTGCATATGAGCAAAGCAGTATGATATGAAATACATGTGCTGTAAAGGAGTATAATATTGTCAACATAACAGGCCACAACAGTAGGATAAATATTTTCAAAAGAATTTAAGGAAATAGAAAAATATATGCAGGCAACAAATATCTAAAACAAAATAAAACAAAGACTACTTGATGGAAACTGCAATATTCTATTTTACAGCATTACTATTTATCTGATTTAGATGTTATGCCATTAAACTTGAATAACAGGATGTATTTACATTTAGCACTCTAATATGTCATGACATTCTCTCTTTCCTTTTAAAACATAAGCAGAATTAAAATCCGTATACATGCAAGTACAAAATATATCTTTCAAAATCAAAAACACTTTTTCACGTGCAAGTACTTTCAATAATAAGGATAAAGTGACAGACATACCCGTAGCATTATATATAACCCTTTCCTTACACGTGATACATGTATGTATATTTTTAAAATCCAATTAATTCAGTAATGATATTGATAATGAATTAGTGATAACCATTCGTTTATTCTATATAAACAATAAAAGGTTTACTTGAAATGCACGACATTATAAAATCATGTGAACTTACCTTCGTTTCTTAAACAGTCGCGGTAGCTCGGTGGTAGAGCGCTCGCTTCGTAACTTAGAAGTCGCATGTTCGAGCCCTGCTGATGGCATGATCTCGTTAAACATAAGATGTAAACTTTTAGTTAGTTCGATCTATTACTCCTTCACCAAATACTCGACCTTTAGATGCGAGAGTCACGGGTCTTTAGGATATGACCTTAGAAGCGGAGATCCTGTGTCACGGCAGACGTTGGCATGATAAAGAAACTTAGCACTAGGCCTATGGTACTTCACGTTTTCCCTGCGCTTCTAACGGTATCGCTTTGTTTATAAACAAGTTATTTTAGCGCTCGTATCTCCGTCAGATATCTTCCCTTCCATAAAGCGTTGAAAAAAAAACCTCAACCTTTACCTTCATGAAAAGAAGGGTGTCGTTTGCGGGTTCCTAAAATATTTATTACAAAAGTAAATCAGTTTTTTACCGGACGACAATGGAGTTTCACTGGAATTACCGCCATTATGACGATGGCTCATTCCCCCTTAAGATCCTGTAACATGAATTCATTCGTCAGCAGTTATCATGCGTATGACATTCTGTCGCATATATGAAATCAAGCTGTTAGACTGTTCTTTACATACTAAGTTTGACTACGGATTACTTTGCTTCGGGAATATGATTTTCTTTGTTGAATACATTTTAATATCTGCCTCGCTACCATACAGTAGATGTATGATGTTTTACTGAATTATTTATTTTCTATCAACCAATAAAAAGGGGGTATTTGCAATAGAGGTATTGGACCTTTTCATATTTTAATTGCTCAATGTAATACGCATTATTGAATTAAGTTTACTTCCTAGTCACATTGTGTGTGTGTTATATGTTACAGGGGTTTCGATAATCTCGTTTAATGTCAGCATGTTGCAAATTCTATGGTCGTTATAATGATCTAATTTGCAAATACAAGTTCTCACTTGGTCGAATGCTGTCTGACGTGTTTCACACCAATTGTTCGGACGTTCTTTACATACTGCTTTTGACTACGGTTTCCTCCGTTTGCCTGATCAAGATATAGGGTTCATGGGAGTGATTGGTCAACAGAGAATACTTACTCCTCATAAACGCCCGATCCCAGCTGTAGAATGTCCAGGGATCCGTATTTCCCCTTTTCTTAATTTTGTATTTTTCTATGAGATTGTGATCAATGTTCGTTATCTTCACTTGTCCGTATACTACAAGTGATTTCTATGAACATTAAATTGAAATTACATATCGACATAGTAGGATATGAATATGATTTCTTAGTATGCTAATGAATCTTCATTCACCTTTTTTAATCCCGTGCTTCGAGCGTCAAATAATCTTTCTGGGCTTTCCTAAAATTGTCCAACCGGCATCCAATGAATATAACTTCCCCCAAAAAGTATAGCGTATAGAATTACACCAGTTCATCTTATGAATCTTGAAATGCATGTAAATTATGTTCCTTGTTTTAATTGCACTGGATTATTCCTGAGTACTATGCGAAGCATTATTTAAGATTGCATTAGTCACATCATTATACCAGGACAAACAGGCGAGTTCGCCAGCATATTGTACATGTATCCACAGAGTTAGATTAACAAAAGTTTAGATATCTAATGATTTTGAATGTTGTTCATAAAATACTACTTTTACATACGTTTTTCAAAGCTGTACGTATTCAATCAGTTTAATTTTGCAAGTGATGAAAACAAGAACCCTTTTGTGAAAAAAGTAAAATCGTTAAAACCATAATCCAATATCTGATAGTCGTCCGCGTGAAAGTTATTTACATTATATATATATATATATATATATATATATATATATATATATATATATATCCAGTTTGTATGGAATTTTAATAACGCTGTTTAAGGAAAATTACAGCTTTCTGACGGTGATATAGGATTCTGTTTATGTACGTCTCACATCTTAAAAAGTGTCATGAGCTATGTATTTTATTTGATAAATTGTTAGTTTTAGCTCTAATGAATGGAAATAAATACACATTTTAAACTTGTATCAGATAAAACTGCGAGTATGGAGTTACCTTAATGTATGTTGAGATGTTTTTATAACCATTTTTATGTATGTGGTTATTCTGGAATTCCTTCAAAATTGGGGTTGCAAAATTCTTTCAGCACTTTTTGAATGAAAGGTGAAGATAACGAACAGTGAATCCCAATAGCAAAAAACACAAAATATAATGATGGTGTTGATTAATTTGAAAATACATTTTACTAGACATTTGTATTATGCTATGGATAATATTACGGATCATTGTGCTGTGAATGTTAAGAAAACTCCATAGACTGCAACACGACTTTGTCAAAGCTTGGAAAACAGCCAAATGCAAGGTGAAGATAACGAACAGTGATCAATCTCATAACTCCTACAAATGTGGGTTCTGGAATACATCATGTACATGTGAGCTTAGTCAGAAATAATGAAAACTCTATGAATATCTTAAAACATCAATATTTCTAATCGGCGTGAATGTGTGCGTGAATTGTGGGTTTTTTAAATCATTTTTCTCCTAGTTATATGTTTTCACATCACAGAGCCCCCAACTACTCCCTTCAGCTGAAGATGTGAAAAACATATCAGGAATATTGGTTATTAAAGATAACATTGATGAAAATATTAAATCGTGCTAGATATGATTTGTTTTTTATTCTAATGTTCCATGACTAATGTTACTTTTAAGTATTTCACAACTGTTACTACCATGATTAGAGCTATGCACAAATATGAAGTGGTTGGAAGCAGTATGTCTGACAACTTGAAGCATCTGATTGGGTAGCTTTAGAAACCGGGAAGTTTTCTAGATATATATATATATTTGCACTTTAAGCTTGGGATTTAAATCCTGAGACTTATGTTTCTCGTGTAGCATGCAGATTCTCTCAGTTCTCGCGCTCCTTCAATTTGTGCCTTTCGTTCTCTGTTTAACTTTGGATGATTTATTTCCGTTTGGAAGCGAGAATGGAGACACTACCATGGACAAGAATGACGATGGGAGCACTTCAGATATTGTTATCTCCACTTTATTCCCATTCTTTAATCACCAACACTCCAAACTAATAGTGAGTATAACATCTGATCAACACAGAATGCTCGTGGCGGGTGTGACCTGTCAATTGGGGATTCATATTTCTCCTTGGCACCTGACCACGCGCACTTCCTGTGTTTTCAAAGGTCTGTTCTGTTTTCAATTTACACTTTTAGGATTATGAGATTGATAGATGTTTGCTATTTTCACGTTTTTCTCATCCAATACATTGCAAATTGAGGAATACATATATTCCCTTCACTAACGCGTCGCCGATAAAACTCCGTTTGGGACCGTTGAATCGGCACTAACGGTCGCAAAGTGCAAATGTAAAAATCCATGTGTAACGTGTAGCGGTCACCCAGCCAAGTGAGTGATCAAGAGAGAGACTCTACCACATCACTAGAAAAGCTAGCTCTCTAGCAAAGCAGTATAAGTTCCCTCTCATAATGTCTGCTACAATTCCCCCCACTCGGGGATTAATTGATTGTATCTTGCTTAACGTCTCGCTCGAGAATTTTTCACTCATATGGAGACGTCACCAAGACCGGTGAAGGGCTTAAAATTTAGGTCTATGCTTGGCGCTTACGGCCATTGAGCAGTGAGGGTTATTTAGCGTGCCACACCTACTGTGACACGGGACATCCGTTTTTACGGTCATCTTCGATGACTCGTGACATTCACACCTGATGCCAAGCGTTTGGCGATGGAACTGTCACTACTTGTTTTAACGACTTGGGTATGTCGCGGCCGGGATTCGAAACCCGGCCTTCCGCATGCGGGGTTAACGCCCCACTCGGGGAAGCTTCGTCCCATGAGTGCATGAGTCCTCTCTGAGTGTTTGGCACCTGCTCAGTAACGACGTTCCCGACGACAACTACCGTCGCCCCTGGACGAATCAACGTCCATATCCAAAGCTCCGAAGAGCTCTGAAGCAGGCCTCCCGCCAAACACCAGAGTCACTACGCTGCCACCAACTTGTAATGTGTAGCGGTCACCCAGCCAAGTGTTGATCACGCTCGCCGTTGCTTAACTTGCATGATCAAGAGAGACACTCTACCACATCACTAGAAAAGCTAGCTCTCGAGCGATGCAGTATAAGTTCCCTGCCATACTGCCCGCTACACGTATATCTATTTCCCTCCTATACTGCCCGCTACACGTGTATCTATTATAAGTTCCCTCATATACTGCCCGCTACACGTGTATCTATTTCCCGGTGACCGCCCAGTATTCCGACGGTCCGATAGTCCGACGGTCCGGTATTCCGACGGCCCGATAGTCCGACGGTCCGGTATTCCGATAGTCCGACGGTCCGATAGTCCGACGGTCCGGTATTCCGATAGTCCGACGGGCCGGTATGTCAACAAGTAAGATGGCATGGATAACTTAATGAGTTTGTATAATTTAATCATTAAATCATATAATAAAATGAATGTTGCTGGGGGGGGGGGGTTCAGTCAATACGATGATTTAGTCATCTTCAAAGTACATTATTCGCCTCGTTCTTTGGGCTCGGTGAATATGGTACTACTCAGGCGGTTTAATCACTGTATTGACCTCAAAAACAGCAATATTTGTATAATGTTACATTTTTAATCAATTTGTTAGTCACTGGTATCTGTTGATTATTGCAAAAAATTGCATAATAAGGGGAAATTTGGTTATAATTCTCATTTTTACTAAGAAATCAGAAAAATGGAAAGTTGTTTTAAAACAGCATTCCTTCTATGTTTCAAACATCAGCCTATACCACAGGCATGTGTTTGAGTATCATACATTCTGATAAGTTGGGTCTGGTAATAGTGGGGAGAATGATGTCCTACAGCGGAAAACCGAAAAAGGGGGTCAGTAAAAGTCTTAAAAACATACAAATATTTACAGTATTAGCTGACTTTATCTTAATATTTATGCTATAAATATTATAAATTTACTAGGAATGGAATAAACATGTTGTTTCTCGGCTGCATTTCCTTAAAATAACTTTGATATAAACTAGTGTAAACATTTTCGTTATGGACGCCATTCAATGGCATGGCACTGTAATTTACAACCTCAATCGGTTACTTAGTGATATTTTGAGTTTTATTCCAAATTTTTTGTAGAGGGGATATTTACCAGCATAATATACTTCATTTGTAATATTTGTTTTTTAATTGGAACATATTTCATGCCTTATTGTAACAACTTCTTCTATAATTAAGTCACTTCTGATAAGGTCTTGACTCACCTGGATAACGACACCGGGGCTGTGATTTTCCTTTGTTTGCTCTGTTTGATTTTTAGGCTTTTTTTTTTCTTTTCTTTCCTTTTTTTTTTTTTTTTTTTTTTTTTTTGCCAACAAACATGGTTGGTGCTGGGTGTTTCAAACATAGGTTTTTTTTAAACCCTAGGTTTCATGGCCTTTTTTATGCACCACTTTTGTTTCCAGTAAAGATTCATGATATTGGCAAGGAGTGAATTTGTATATTTTACTTTTACTTTGATGTTTTAGCATCTGTGTTACATTTCTCAAATTGACATCTCTCCCCCTCCTGTCCCACTGTTTCAATGACAGTGTTATAAGATTTACATTCATCGCAAAGATAAAAGGTTTAGCCTTATCAAAGCATTTCCTGTCTTGAGAATTCTTTACAAATTAATGTCAACCAGCTTTCTGTTGATGTTGCAATTTCAGTTTCGAACTCTTTAATTGGTTATCTTCAGGAATGTGGGAGGAGTTAAGGGAGATGAGATGAGTCAATGTGCATGAGTTTGTGGGGAGTCTGAGAGTTATAGTTGTAGTGTTCACTTGTCATCATTTGAATTCCCTAATAAATTTGGATATAACTAAAAAGTAGTGACGAGTTATTTGAAGGAAAATCATAATTGCAACAGTATTGTATTTTATCGCATTTGTTTTTTGTAACAATATTGTGGCTGGGACTACACTGTTGGGTATTACTTTTATATATTGCATTTCTAGTCAAGATGCGGGTATGTCTCCCAGCCAATTTTGTTCTGTATTTTTAGGACTCACATTTTTCGTCATTTTAAATAAATGACAATCTTTTACACCTAACATGTTTTTCTGTTATGATTTATATGGAAACAAACAGAGCTGCAATGTTGCCTTGGAGTAAGAGCAAATTTTAACATAAACATGGTTATTGCAAGTATTATGAATGTTATTTTTGCCAAATCATACCATTAATGTGAACAAGTTTTTTTTATTTTACTTTCTGTACGCGACAGCTCATTGTAACATTCATTTTGTTTTGATTGATTATACAGATTAAAACTTACAACACGTGTAACAGTCTTTCATCATCGACCAAAATATCATTTGCCTCATTATCTTGATAATAATTTCATAGACTACTAAATTCATATTCATACACAAAGACCTAGTCAGTTAGATCTCAAAATGATGTAAGAATCATCTCAGGGAGTAAGACTCGGAGAGACTTAAAAAAACATAACATTGAAAGGCAATAATTATTTTTTAAAAAGTTATGTGTTTTGGCCAGATTTCAAGCAATCCGGTTTAAAGCTTGATGATGTTTGTCCGTCCGTGTAAAAAAAAATTGGTTGAATTTCTCTGCAATGGTAAGGGTCATTTACTACATATTTTGCATGTACTTCATCAGTTAGCAGTTTTAATTTCCATAAATACCGGGTTTCTCTGATCTAATTCACACTTGAATGATTTTGGTCAGAAATATAATCAGGCCGTGTCGATTTTGGCGGTTTCTGGTAATTTCCATAAAATAATGCCTGACATTAATAAATTTTAACTCTATTAATTAAAATTTTTGGTGATGGTCAACATGTCGGACTATCGGACCGTCGGGATATTGGACCGTCGGACTATCGGCCCGTCGGAATACCGGCCCGTCGGACTCTCGGACCGTCGGAATACTGAGCTTAAACCCTATTCCCCTCCTATACTGCCCGCTACACGTGTATCTATTCTAATGAAATATCGCACTTTCCTTGATGTTTATGTCTTATTTCTTGAATTTTAATTTCTTTATCAAATACGTCACGAAATGTTTACGTTTGACGTTATGTTTTTGCGTTATTTTACTTTGATGTCAAAAAGGAAAACTTTATGTTTCGTTCTTTAGGAAATAACTATTTTCATTCCTTATTTGCGATCATTAATGCTAATGTAACGGTCGTAAACTGAATTTTACCGGCGATTCGACAGCGATTTTGCATTTTTCTGTGTGTTTACGCCTTATTTCCACTCTAATGAAAATCAAACTTCTTAGATTCGCGCCATATATTCTAACATTTTCTTATATAAAATGATTTCGCATTTACCCTTGACGTTGTATTTACGTCATCATACTATGACATCTACAGCTTTCAGTGCCGTTGATGCTCGTTTAAGTACCTCAAATCTCAATACATGTATATTAACCAATCAAACTGCAGAGTACAAAACAGTTCCATTAGAATCTTCTTTTAACTGCCTCAAACCTCAAAGAATTAGTCAATCAAAATAAAGATTACAAAACAGTTTCATTAGAATATAAAATTTACCCCAGGTATCATTAGTCTTGATTTTAAAGTTTCATATATCAATTACAGTTTATACAAGTATCATGGAAATATACCCTTTCATTGTTGTGCAAATCATAAAACAAGTTTTTTCCCCACTTGTTTCATGACTTAATTTGACAGTTTTAAACAGGGATTTTTTCCCAGTAAGTTGTATCCACAATTCAATTTGACTTACATTGCAATAAATCAGAAAAATAGTCAATGTCATGAAATGTTTGCTCCTGATAAAAAAAATATCTTTGACACATATCAAACTACTTTTTATCCAATTTGAATTAAATATTGAGTGTATTGGTATTATCTAACAATTGACATTGAGCCAAATAGCGATATCTTTATATTTACCTTCATTGAATAATCTTAATACTAAAACATTGGATGTACAGAATTTTCACTTAAAATATTTAACAATCATTCTGTATGTATAACAATACATCCTAACGGTCCCAAATCGAATCACTTGCGTCGTTTTCTGTGTGAATAAGCATACGTCCCACCGTCAACAGTCTATTCTTAAGAATAACCAGGTCCCATAAAATAAAAATCATGCATACATAACAGATTTGATTTCCATATTCCATTTTGTCATAAGTAGAAAAAACTGAATGTTTGCATTTATTTTCTAAATTCAAGGGTCCTAACTCAGCAAACAAATCAATTGTATTACTACCGAACGTTTCACAACCACAAAAGATGAAACTGGAAACTGTGCCATTCTGTAACCTTTCAGTAACCGTTCTGTCACCTTTCAGTAACTGTTCAGTCACCTTTCAGTAACCGTTCAGTAACCGTTCTGTCACCTTTCAGTAACCGTTCTGTCATCTTTCAGTAACCTCTCAGTAAATGTTCTGTCACATCAGATAACGTTACACGCAGTGATATCACGACCTTATTTAAGGCTGTCAATGGACGTAATTTGAGTTCAGGTACGATGAAATAAATGGCAGAATACAACAAATAAAATGGATGACATGGGATTTAGATGAAAGACATAAATAGAACTACATTAGGCTGACGAGATATTCGCAGAAGTTCCTTCGATAAAGTTTATTCATACCCCGTGAATCGGTCTCGTAACAGGTCATCCCTGTTTGTTTACATGTACATTATTTGTTGCGCACCTTTACACATAAACTAAACTACATAAAAACCCTTACAAACAAAAATACCTTGCTGGATCCAGTAAGTGCTCTACCAAGCCCCTATCTTTGCTCCCCATGAAATATTAACAGCTGTGAAGGAGAAACTTCAAACTTACTGTGCGACTACATATGCCAGAAGTGGTGTTAATCAAATGTGATTCTAAAAAATTCTAAAGAACTTTCAGTAAACTTGAAATCACAGAATTTTTCCCAAATCAATAACATTAAAACCTATGACTTTTCAACACTATACACGACCATTCCTCACGATAAGTTAAAGACTAGACTTTTTGACATCATAGACAGTTGCTTCTTCAACAAAAACGGAAAACGGAAATATTCATATCTAGTGATCAGTCATTCAAAAACTTACTTTGTTAAACACCACTTTGATTCCACGCACAAGTACTCTGAAGTTGAAATATGCTAGAGTTCCTTGTTGACAATATCTTCGTAATCTTTGGTGATCAGGTCTTCCAACAGTCTGTTGGAATTCCCATGGGCACGAATTGTGCTCCCTTGTTAGCTGACCTGGTTCTATATTCATATGAAGCAGAATTTATTCAAAAACTTCTACGAGAGAAGAAAAAATCTCTCACTGTGGCCTTCAATTCGACATTTAAATATATCGATGACGTTTTGTCTATTAGCAATAATAGCTTTCATTCACATGTCGATTTGATATATCCCTGTGAGATCGAAATAAAGGACACCACAGAGTCGTTCACTTCTGCTTCATACTTAGATATTTTATTGAAAGTAGACATTAACGGCAAACTGACAACTCAACTGTATGACAAACGGGATGATTTCAGCTTCTCCATCGTCAACTTCCCACATTTATGTAGCAATATTCCATTATCACTTGCATATGGTGTTTATATATCTCAACTGATTCGATATGCAAGAGCTTGTTCTGCGTATAGTCAGTTTTTAAATCGAGGTAAGCTAATGACAAACACGTTGATGGTACAGGGGTTTCAACAGTCTCCATTGAAGTCAGCATTTCGCAAATTCTATGGTCGTTATAACGATCTAGTTCGTCAATACAACCTCGCATTGGGTCAAATGCTGTCTGACGTGTTTCATACCGATTGTTAAGCTGTTCTTGGCACACTGATTTTGACTGCGGATAACTCCGTTTACCTGATCAAGATATAGGGCTCACGGCGGGTGTGACCGGTCAACAGGGGATGCTTACTCCTCCTAGGCACCTGATCCCACCTCTGGTGTGTCCAGGGGTCCGTGTTTGCCCATCTATCTATTTTGTATTGCTTATAAGAGTTATGAGATTGATCACTGTTCGTTATCTTCACCTTGCATACATGTATATTAGTATCTCACAAGTGGTAATTTCAAAAGCTTACAGAAAATAGAAAATGGCTATTCAGAACGACTTATGAGGGTAATCGGTGGGGAAATACCATATTTTGGATAAGTCATTGGTTCTGTATAAAATTGATTTCACTCTAGAGGGGGGGGGATAATGTACATAAGATCTATACAAGCTATCCACACTTCAGGTGCCTGTGGGAGCAGCAACTCTTTGCAAAAATGCACTAGCAAAGTAAAAACGAGCTATAACTGTGTTGGGATGCCAACACAAATGTCTCCGAACATCTCCCTATGTCAGAAATGGTTTTTGATGCCAGATATGGACTCAGATCCTCCATAAACTCTAGGAAGTAAATTAAGTTGAAATCGGACGGACTTGATTTTTGGCCGCCATTTTCTTCAATGGCGGCCATTTTATCCTCCATAAACCCTAGAAAGTAAATGAGGTTGAAATCCGACGGACTAGGCTGCCATTTTCTTCCATGGCGGCCATTTTGAAACATTTGAAAATTGTTTGGAAGGAAATACTGATGCTAGAAATGAAATGTGGACTCTCAATTGACCTCAGAACCCTAATGTTGTAGAGATTTTAACACTTTCAAATATTTCGGTATATGGCGGCCATTTTGAAAATGGCGGCTTAAAGATTTATTTGATGGTGGAAATGAACTCGGGATCACCGAATTACCCTAGGAATAAAATTTGGTTGAAATCTGACAACCTTGATATTTTGACGTTTTGGGCGGCCATTTTGAAATGGCGGCCATTTTGGAAAGTTTATTGCACCCCTCATCATGCCCCCTATCAGCTCACAAAGTTTGAAGTGGATCAGTTTTAGCACTTTCATATAATCGCGCTGACAAATTACTCACTAAAGAAGAGGAATAATAAGTAGAAAAGAATAATATTAAGAATAATAATAAAAATAATAAGAAACGGAGCAAAAACAATATGTCTCCGACACTATGTGTTCGGAGATATAATTAATATTACTGAACTATAATTTGTTGAACAATGTATACAGTGACTGTACCTGGTAGTGTCAAATCAATGTCATAACAGTTATTTTACATTTTCAGGTCAATACAAACGGGGTGATTTCATTCTTACAAAGGATATCGATATTCACACCCGACCCTTTTCCTGTTGAAAATAACGCAAGGATGATCGCTCCGTTCTGGGCTGATGTGGACACAACGAGAGGAGGAACAGTTTGGTACAGAGAGACAACAGACGATGACCTACTGAACAGGGCCAGCGAGGAGGTCCGGACGTATTTTCCACAGTTTTACAGATTCAAGGCATCGTGGTTATTTGTGGCCACTTGGGATCGTGTTTCATTTTACGGTTGTACGTTGTCGTCTTGTTCGAAGGTACCTCTAACAAACAGGGGATGCTTACACCTCCTAGACACCTGTTCCCACCTCCGGTCCTCTAACAAACAGGGGATGCTTACAACCCCTAGACACCTGTTCCCACCTCCGGTCCTCTAACAAACAGGGGATGCTTACAACTCCTAGTCACCTGTTCCCACCTCCGGCCCTCTAGCAAACGGGGATGCTTACAACTCCTAGTCACCTGATCCCACCTCCGATGTTTCCAGGGATCCGTGTTTCTCTTACTCTCAATTTTGAATTTAATATAAGATTTATTAGATATATCACTGTTCGTTATCTTACCTTTATCATACAACTTCAGGCTACCATTCAATAAAATAAACGTTATTGGCTATACTTGCATTTCCTTTGCATCAGCATTTCATTATGCGGATTATATTTCTTAATATTCCTTTCTTTAAATTTCAGGAAAGAAAAATAAGATTTGCATACTTTAATGTATCTCGTAGCTATGTATTCCAGAACGTCTAAATATTAGTTTCGTTCAATCTGTATACCCGTATGTTCATATTTTAGACAAACACATTTCAAGTCCTTTTGATAACGAATGGGCAGCACTCGTTCACCATATATAATTACGAAGACATACAATGGACAACTGGAACATCAAGTGGTGGCGATTCTAATACTGGTTTAGGGGGAACTCCCGCTCAGGTTTGAGTATATATATATATATCTATATATATATATATATATATATATATATATATATGTATATGTACATGTATATATATATATATATATATATATATATATATATATATACAAACAAAATATATTAAATGAATTTAGTGTAAAACATCATAGATCCCTATCATAATTTTAACGTTTTACAAATACAATACATTCTAGCATGAACGATGATAATGATTAGGTCTTTAATATGATTGCTTTTTACTTCTAGATACGTAAATCATTTAAAAAACATTACATAGTATTTTACAATATTTCTAGTTCTATTATTTCTTAACTCGAATATTTTTCAATATTTCAAAGGTTGGATTTAATGCTGGAGATGGCATTGTATTTTTCACGGTAAATGCGTCACGAACTCTCGAAATCATTGATGTGATAAAAATGTCGAATATTGATATACCGGGAAAATTTGCGTTCCGGATAGACGCCAGTGACATCACAGATGGAGGCTGTAACACTGAAGGTAGAAAACCTATGTCGTGTAATTTACCATTCCTGATATACTTTTGGGCTTTTCTACGATAATCTATGTTCCTACACTATGATGTTTCGTCCACAGGAGATCTGACCGTTACTCCACGATATGGTCCAATGTTAGGAGGCCAGTATTTGGTACTCGGGGGACCATGTATTGAAGCCACCGCAACAGTAAAAGTTAACTTTGAAGGGTTAACACAAAAATACACTTGTGAAAGAAAAACTGAATTCAGTGTGGTCTGTATCACGCCTTTATTCAGTAACACTGGTGATGTTCCCATAAAAGTAGAAATTGAACACCGGGGAATTACGAGAACATTTGGAGGTCTCTACACGGTTTGTAAGTACATATGTAAACGTTATTCTATGTTCATTCCTTTAAAATTTCATGGTAAAATTGTAGCTGCAGCAAACATAAGGCTGTATAAGGTAATGGTGACCGACATCGGGCATCAATCGTAAAACCTTATGTAAAATCGCCACGCTGAATATTTCCACTAAGGAAATATTTGGGGGTTTTTTTTTTGGGGGGGGGGAGTTCAATTCTAAAGTGCAAAATAAAATGATTCATCAATTCAATATTATATGCAGAGATTGAATTTGAAAATCGAAGCCTAAAACATTATGATCTTACATTTCTTTACCGTATCTACACACATGTAACAGTAAATCCAGCTGACAGTAAACATCGAGTCTACAGACATGAATCTGATGAGTGGTTCACAGGACAACAGTACATCTCGTGGGACCCGGATGCTGCAGAACTGCAGGACAATGATACTGTTGATATCCATCTATTTTCATTAGCAGTAAGATTTTGATTTACGGTTCGAACAAAATGGTTTTAAATCTCAGAGTATTCAAAATTATGACGTAACAAGCTTGATTTGATTTTACTTTTAATTCATTATGAAATAGAAGTTTGGTTTTTTTTTTTTTGGTTTTTTTTTTGTTGTCTTTTTTTTAAAAAAAACCACTTATGCATATCAAAATCTTTCAGCTTCCTTCACCAAATATACCAGTTAATCTTTCTTTAAAAACACTCAAACCTGAGTTTTTAGTATCATGCAATAGGTTTTTAAGAATATTTTTAATTTCTACATTGTTGTTCCGCTACAATACGTTAATCTTGACCTTTTCACACTTACAATTTACTTTTGATTTATTCACAACAACTAGATTTGTCGATTGGTGTCAACACAACATAATTAACACAAATCAATACACAAGCAAGCCCTCTAACAATATACTTGTGGATATAAATAATATAATGTTATTATACTGAAAAGAAGTAATGACCTTTTTGCACTAAAATATTGAAAAAATGCATCACATAGAATTTGAGAGCTAAAAATAACATACTATGAGTATTATCAGCTTTTATAATTCCACATAAGTTCTAATGTCTTTCCTTAAAGTTTAATTTTAGAATTTAAAAAAGTGGGAGATAAATATAATTTATATATATATATATATATATATATATATATATATATATCCAAAATTGAAATAGAGTCTCAGTAATCATATACTAATATTTAAAAAATATGAAAAGAAAACACAGAAATCCTCCGTAAAGCTTTAGCGCTTTCATTACATCTTCAGAAGCTTTACAAAAATGTATACATAGCAGTATCATAGTAACAGTGATTATGACGTCAAAGTAAGCGGAACGTTAAATGTCTATATTGTGACGTCATGAATAATGTACAACAATGATCTGGAAAAAGTGCAAATCCAGTTAAGTGCACACGAAACGTGTGGTAAAAAACGATTTAACATTTTCCCATTTTATAAACTCAGATGTGCCAGTGCTATTCAGAGACGGGAAAAAGAAAAACATTTTATTGGTATTCTAAAGCCAAAACTTAATAGTCTTTTATAATTGCCTATGATTTTCCCGTACTTTTCATATTCTTTATATATATATATATATATATATATATATATATATATAAGGCCAAGAACTAAATTTTCTTACATATTTTCTGGTATCGACGATTTTAAGAATTTGTGTTCTGTTTGGTAAATATTCCAACCAAATTAATGAATTTACAACACTTTAATTACTTTTGAGTTCTACTACTTGTATCATTCATTACAAAATTGTAATACATGTGGATGCTTATTCCTCCTAGGTACCTGATTCCACCTCTGGTATATCCAGAAGTATGTGTTTGGCAAACATTTAATTTTGTATTCATGATAGGACTTATGAGAGTGATATCACTGTTCGTTATATTCACCGTTTCATACACATACAGTATTAATAGAAATGTTATGTAATTACTTTTTGATTAAACAATCCCTTTGCCACAAAATACAACTTAGATATGAATATAGATATATATATATATATATATATATATATATATATATATATATATCTGAACCAATTAAATAATTATAGTTATAGCATACTGTGTGGTTGTGTTCAAACGTCGAGACGCTACGCTTCTGTAACTTCTTTAAATAAAACGATTTCAGGAAGGAAGTGATTTACAATTATCATGGAACAGTGAGATTATCCTTCGCGGAGTTCCACGTTCGTCCGGATCAGCAGATATCTCACTGGAGACAAACAGCTTTGCTTTAGCCATAAGAGTGACATCTCCAACCAGAAAAAATAACCAGTAAGTAGATGCAATACGACTCAGCTACACATAGTGTACGTATAGATCTATATCTAAAGATTATTCAATGTCAATGGACGCGATATTGATAGGCAATTCAGATTCTAAAAATATCAACATCAAATTCCTTCCTCAGGGCCATCAGAGGAATTTGGTCCGACATATTTCCTTTAGCCTTACCAATGAGTCAAGCTTACGAGTTCTGCAAGAATTGGTTAAATAGAGAGAGACAGTTACCGCCCCTGCCAGCAGAGGAAGTTCAGCCTTGTCCGTGTACTTTGGATCAGGCGCTTTTAGATATTGTTCGATTTCAACCCGATCCAGATTGCAATAAGTTCAGCAAAACTTCTTCATTTTCCCGAACGGGTAACTGTTTGTACAGAAGAGAGGCGCGCCACTGTATTCGATTAGTCAATAAAGGGTATGAGACGCTTCAAATGTCTAAATAGATTTTACATTTTTATACACAAAGCGCGTGCAAGCTTTTCTTAAAAGTCACTGCTTTATTTACAGACCTCAAGGAGTGGGCAATTTATGTTGTTACGACAAGGATGATAATCTGATTGATTCTAGAGACCGACAGGGCGGATCTCTTCAGAGATATCACTACAGTGGTGGAAGTGGAGTCCTACCCTACCTCGCAAATTTCTACTTTGATGTTCTTCCATTCCTTCACTGTTGTCGATATTCTCAGAATGTGCCCAAGGTTACAGAAAGAGAACATTCCACTGTTACAAATACCTGTCCCGCTTTTTTCATCCGCAGGAAATATAGTTCGTGTGTGAATTATAATCCCCCACGGCCCGGTAAGCATTGATGTAGATATCTAAATCTACAATGAAAACTGGAATTGTACATGAACTTAGCAATTCTGAAAAGTATCATTTCATACCTTGAAAATGTAGAATTTCATACCTTGGAAATGTAGAATGTCATACCTTGGAAATGTAGAATTTCTCGAGAGTAGTGAGGTTGGATAACAAGGTATATGGCTTTGGAAATAAATGACTACTAGTATATTTTGGAATATAACTACATGTATATCTTTTTTCCAGCTCGAACAAATGGAGATCCTCATATAACTACTCTAGATGGATTTAGATACACATTCAATGGGGTTGGAGAGTTTACGTTCGTGAAAACATTAACGGGTTCTTTCCAAAGTCAAATTCGGTTTGAACAATTTCGAAAAGTTAATGGTGTGTCACATTGGTTTATATTATTAATTTATACTTTAAAAGATTTCAAGAACGATCGATAATTTAATAAATAACATAAGATATATGGTGTACTAGAAAAGAGAGTTTAAAATTTTACATCTGTGTTCGATAAAAAGGTGACTTGGTGGATGCAAGTGTCTGCACATCCTTTGTGTCTCAAAGTCCAAACACTTCCGCTGTTGTTGAAGTTCGTCTTAACTCGATCAGAACTGCAGACGTTTTAGTTAATGGTGACGTGATAGATTTCGAAGAGTCCAATGTCTATCAATTTCAAGGTAATTAAATTCATTTACTAGACATTTTTCTATCTTTTCCGTTAACTACATGTATATTCTATGACAAGTATTTCATTCTATCAGTTAATCTTGATAAATGAGTTTTTACAGGTTTGCTACATATTTTATATACCGTATCGATATAGGGCTCGCGGCGGGTGTGACCGGTCGACAAGGGATGCTTACTCCTCCTAGGCACCTGATCCCACCTCTGGTATATCCAGGAGTCGGTGTTTGCCCAACTATTTTGTATTGCTTATAGGAGTTATGAGATTTATTACTGTTCGTTATATTCGCCTTTTATTTTTGACATGTTAGCTGCAAATGCCTGCACGCACGTGCAAAAACAAAATACCAATTTAATTTCTGAACATTTTCGACTAAATTATCCATGTATTTTGTATTTACGTGATATTCCTATGATTTATATATACATATATATATATATATATATATATATATATATATATATATATATATATGCAGTGTATATCTTGAGCTTATCCATGATAGTTTAGAAGATTTCATGCAATCTGAATGAAATATGTTGGACTTCCTCATTAGTTTCTCATTAATTCTCTCTCTCTCTCTCTCTCTCTCTCTCTCTCTCTCTCAGTATTATTATATCATGTTATATATATTTTGTAGGTGCATCGGTGATGCAAGTCAACACTGATGTAAACAAAAAGGAGTTTATTGTGTCTTTTACGGCCATTGGAATTGCATTCAAAGCTGTTGCGAGTTTGAATGTCCTCAACATACTTCCAGTGATTGGAAATCATTCTCTGGCTGGTACGTTTTTTAGAGATGAAAAATTCGATGTTATTTAAACACTGTCTGTAAAATACTTACCTTAAACCCATTATAGAATGAGAAACTATATTTATTATCAAATGATATCATATATGCTTTTGAAAACTGAAAGAGAGCAATTAAATGAACAAACGAAAGGCAACTTAATTTCGTTTTTGAAGATTTTAAACATTGACATGAATATTCCTAAGAATGTTTGATATCGCTGGAGGCTATTAGAAGGTTGTACTGTAAAAGCAGTTGATATTGTAACAATTGTAGGAACTTTACGAGGTCTCCTGGGTGATTTTGATGAAGACCCAAACAATGATCTACGATCCCCAACTGGGGAGATGTTGCTACCAAACTCAACTACAGAGGAAATCTACGACAAATTTGGATTACCATGTAATTATTTCTCAGTTAACTTCATGTCATATCAAAAATATATTCTTATCGTCAAACTGTATGATTCGATATTTTGCATGCGCTTTTATTGCTTAGGGAGAATCACAGAGAATGTTTCTCTATTCACGTACGGAGTTGGAAAGTCCTACAATGACTATCAAAAGCATTCCTTTCGTCCGGCCTTCACACCTCCAGCAAATGTTCCCCCGGAAGTTGCGGAAATGTGTGGAGGTGACGAGGAATGCGTGTTCGATTATGCTGTGACAGGATCAGCGGAACTGGCAGCCGAAACTCGGCAGTTTACTGTTATATTCGTCACTTCGTTGGAAGCTTCGTATCAAAGTAAGTAGCAAACTTCCGCCAGAGTTCGTTTGCTTACAAACCAAACTCTTCCAGTTAGGCATTATGGGATAGCGATTTCTTAGGCCGCGTATACTGTGTGACGTCACTGTAGAATGACGAAAAACATAACGTCAAACTTAAACAACTTTCAAAACAAGAACGTAAACATGCAAGGTGAAGATAACGAACAGTGATCAATCTCATAACTCCTACAAGCAATACAAAATAGATAGTTGGGCAAACACGGACCCCTGGACACACCAGAGGTGGGATCAGGTGCCTAGGAGGAGTAAACATCCCCTGTTGACCGGTCACACCCGTCGTGATTCCCATATCCTGATCAGGTAAACGGAGTTATCCGCAGTCAAAATCAGTGTGCCAAGAACGGCTTAACAATCGGTATGAAACATGTCAGACAGCATTTGACCCAATGCGAGGTTGTATTGACGAACTAGATCGTTATAACGACCATAGAATTTGCGAAATGCTGACTTCAATCGAGACTGTTGAAATCCCTGTACCATCAACTTGTTTGTCAGTAGGTTACCTCGATTTAAAAACTGACTATACGCAGAACAAGCTCTTGCATATCGAATCAGTTGAGATATATAAACACCATATGCAGGTGATAATGGAATATTGCTACATAAATGTGGGAAGTTGACGATGGAGAAGCTGAAATCATCCCGTTTGTCATACAGTTGAGTTGTCAGTTTGCCGTTAATGTCTACTTTCAATAAAATATCTAAGTATGAAGCAGAAGTGGACGACTCTGTGGTGTCCTTTATTTCGAGCTCACAGGGATATATCAAATCGACATATGAATGAAAGCTATCATTGTTAATAGACAAAACGTCATCGATATATCTAAAAGTCGAATTGAAGGTCACATCAAGTTCAATACTTTACACAATAATTTGAACAGAGTCCCCATACTTTTTAATGATCTTTTGATCATTTTATGTTTAAAATAAAATCCATACTTTTATATTAACGCTCTTAGTGTCAATATCTTCAAACTTTTAACTACGAACTATTTCTTTAGTGTTATTTGCCTGCGTGAACGGCCTAACAATCAGTATGAAATACGTCATATGATGCAAATATGTCACATACTGTTCGTTATTTTCATTTTTTCTGTGATACTTCACCTTTCATTGGAGCCTTTAGGTCTGATAAGACTTAGATGACTAATACTTTTTGAAACAGCAATTTTGTCATTTGAACATTGCTAAAATATTACCACTCCCCCCCCCCAAAAAAATAGATAAAAATTCTACCTTCTTCATAAGTAGCCCACATCAATCTGTACTATATCCTTACAAAGACTGTCACTTCTGTTTTTCTATCCGGTTACATTACTTTTCGCCTCTTTTCTTCAGCAAAGATTTGTGAAGATCTACCCACAGTTCACGGAGGTGTTTGGAATGCAACAAGCACGATAGAAGGATCCAGTGCCACGTTTTCTTGTTATCCTGGTTACGAGATGGAAGGAGCAAGTAATATCATTACATGTGAAAATGGAACTTGGAGTGACTTTGGGAATTTTTCCTGCGATTTACCTGTTATTGGTTTTACATCGGACTTGAATTCCACTACTGAAAGCACTACTGAACGCTCTCCAAAAGAAAATATCAAATATATCATCATTGGCGGAGTCTTTGGTGTTCTCTGTGCCGTTTTCGTAGCAGTTTTGTATCTACAGGTAATGATAAATTTAATTGATTTAGATTTTTTTTTTTAGGAAATCAGTATTTCTATCAAAGTGCAATAAGAGCAATCCAACTTGATATTGACCTGTGTTGTACAGTTTATTATCTTTTAGAATTTGTTTTGCAGACAATCTTCAAATGATTCAAAAGAAAGAAAATCAGGGGGCCTTCACAATGACGGGTCTCGACAGTATTGCATCTTCTCGGCGAAATTTAGTTCCAGACAGAGTTACGACTCATCCTTTTTAAAGTCAGAAAACTATCAATTTGGAAAATTATACAGTCAAAATATGTGATAGAAAGTTGAATAGTTTTCATTCAGTGAATTTGACATGGTGTATGATTGCATGCATTTCCTCACAAAATATGAACGTGCATTTCAGAATTTATACCATTGTTTATTCTTTTAAATACATACGTAGTGGCATTTGTCGAGAATTCAAAAGCTTCAAACTGGAATAATTTTACAAGTATTTTTAATTCTTCAGAATTATATTTTCTTTACCAATGGGAAATGAACAGTTTGTTTCAACGTTTCTTCCTAACCTGCTCCAGCCTGAGAAAAATTACCGTGCATTTCAAATAAACTGATTTAATTGTTTTTTCATCAATCAAAAATTACAAGTCCTGTATAAGGATAGAAGAATACTGATATGGTGTGCACTGTATATGATATGCACAAGGCCACATACGGAAGCTGAAGGCATAGAAGTAACAATTCATTACTTGTTATATCTCATTAACGTTTAATTCTTATTATATGTACTGTTATTGATACACTTCTGCTTATTTTTATTCGATGTTTGGAACTCCTTTATCTCCTTGTATCCTTATATATTTGTATCCTATTCGATCCATGGGATTGGTCGTAAATCATATCGATATAGAAATGGAATAATTGTGATTTGCGGCAGGTAAAGAACAGTGCGTATTTGCTTGTCATAAAGACAATTATTACTCTTTTCCTCTAAATCTCTCACCTGTATTTTCTATTTGACGAAATAATTAGATAAGGAATAAAATTCAAACCTACTGCTGAAGACAAAGCAAAATTCTTCGAAAGAAAATTTATATTGATATAAAATGGTTTTTGTTATACATTTAATAACCGTATAAATCTTGTATTTTAGTATTTTTTGTATTATTCTAGTTTTGCATGTGCATATGCAACCTATTGGTGCATATATTGCCTCTGTCAATCATACGCTTGATCTTGTGTGTGTTTGCATCTTGATTGTAAATAAAGAATCTGATCTGTACAAAAGGTGATTAGTATCACAGAATTTTTTTTTTTCTTTCTCGATCATATTTACGAGAAAAAGTTTCAAAATCAGGATGACATTATCTCGGTATGACAAGAAAAGACATCGTAGTCACGCATTCATTTTGTTGTTATTGCGGGAGAAGTTGACTACGATATGATAGAGAGGTTGGTATCTCAAAGCATTACATCAAATAATGAAGAAACTGACAACTTGTTATCATATACAGTTTAATGTTTATTCATTGTTTTATTTTAACAATTATGTACATCTCACAGGTTTACAAATCACATACATGTATTTACATATAACAAGATCTACACAGATTTGGTTCTACATGTACAATGTATGTGTTCTAATTGTTGGCCAGTCGACACACATTTGCGATTTCTAACCTCTCGTCATAAGTTACACCCTTTTGAGGACTCAATTTCTTAACTGGTAAGAAAATATAAAAATTAGCCTAGCCGTTACGTATTTTTTTTTTTTTTATTTTTTTTTGTATTTGTTGTGCATAGTAATTTGTACTATAAATTTGAATAATGGTGTTTTCCTGAAATAATACCTTTCAGTATATCCAGCTCTTAATTCGGGAAAACGAACACATCTTAAGACAAAGTGAAATGTCCTCAATCTCGTGAGATGTGCATAAATCACATTTATTGTCTGTATTTTCTGAAATTCGACGCGTTGTAGACCTGTATTTTATACAAAGAAAGCACGTATTTTCTTAAATGCAGCTGTAGCACAAAATGAAGCACTAGGTGTTGATATAAAAAGTATTTAGAAAAATTACAAATCCTCGACATGCAATCTTTATTATACCGTCCATACATTCTTTGGGATATCAACGTAAAAACAAAAATACCATACCGGTAATCAACAACACCATACCGGTAATCAATAATGTTGACGTTATACAAGTCATTTCAACCAAGCATCCGAGACTCATTTTAAGAATTTGCCATCCACTCTTCATTACTTTCAACTATATCTTGGTAACATACTGTAAAATACAATTATTATCATTTCTTAATTCCACCCCGTACTTCAAAATGTTCTACTTTCTTTCTAATAAAAGCGGAATTCTCCCCATTTTACAATAGACTGTATCATTGTTAGTGCTTTGCCTAACTTTTAAAACTTTTTTTCATGTACAGTTTCTTACCTTGTCCTTTGTGAAATTCTTATACTTCAACTCCATAGCTCATTACACTATCGATATAAGTACATCATATAGAGTATTTTCCAACCCTAACATGAAAATATTTCGGTCTATAAAAATATTATCAACATTCCAAGAATTAGATAATTGAATTGAATAACAGATTCTACAATTCAATCATTGTACATCAAATATTCGTTGAAAATTAATGTATACATGTAAACAGTAAAATATATATAAATGATCTGAAATTCGATAGATAAACTACTAAGTCAACTCTTCCCTCCCCCCACGATTAAGGATTTAGAATTTTGGATTAAAAATTTCTTTCAAAAACTAACAATTACTAAGTATTAGAAACAGTTGTAATATTCTGAACTTATTCAAAATTTAATCTATGTATATACCTGGACCTACCTACTTTGCTGCTCACTGGCGACTTGGTAATCCGCGCCAACGTTTTCACTCCCTTCGATTGCGATAATCCTGAAACTGCAAAGCCCAACGCATCAATCTTGAGTTCTCTGTCTTTTTCTTGTCTAGGAAAGTTAACGGCTGATGGTCCGTTTCTAGTACAAATTATTTCCCTATAGATACTTATGGAATTTCTGGATTCCCCAGACAACAGCCAAGCACTCCTATTCAATAACTGCGTAAGCCCTCTCTTTTTGTTGAAGGTTTCTGCTGGCGTATGCTACGGACGTTTTTCACCACTCTCCATCTGAAGTAGAACTGTCCCTAGTCCTTCATCTGTATCATCAGTGGGTAGAATGAAAGTCTAATGGAAATCTGGTAACTTCAAAACTGGTCTTTCAGATAGCAAATGCTTCAAAGAGTCAAATGTTAGTTGCTGACATTCAGTCCTAATAACTTCATTGGGTTGGCTTTTCTTGGTAAGATCAGAAAGAGGTACGGCTATATTGTGGAAAATTTTGGTATGAACTTTCTGTAAAACCTTGCTAAGCCCAAAGAAGCACGAATCTCTTTCTTTGTCTGAGGTATGGGAGCATTTCTAACAGCTTCAACCTTTTCTAATTCAGGCTGCAAACGTTGATTGCCTACACGGTGTCCCAAAGCGGTTAACCTAGTATTTATCAATCCGTAAAGACTATTACATCATCAATCAAGTTACCAACATTTTCCATGCCATGAAGAAGATTCCGCATTGGTCGATTAAATGTTGCAGGCGCCTTCACAAGATCAAATGGCATTGTTGGGAATTGATATAGCCGAGTTGGAGCTGAAAATGCATTCAGTGGCTGGCTATCTTCCATTGGAACTTGCCAGTATCCTTTACTCAGATCGATCTTTGAGACAAATTTCTTTCCTGTGATTTTGGAAAATATGATCTCTGGATTAGGTATTTGCTCAGCGTCAAAACTTGTAACATTATTTAGCTTCCTAAAGTCGATACAAAAGTGATTTTGTCCCGTCTTTCTTCTGCGTACATGTAATAACAACTTGGGCTGAATATGGTGGTGATGATGGTTCGATAAATTTCAATTGCAACATATTGTCGACGTCTTTCATCACATTCTCTGTATGAAATGGAATCGGATACTGTTTTACTCGTACTGGATCGGACAATGTACCTGTGATCTTATGATTCACGAAGTTTGTAGTACCGGGTATGTCTGTGAGTACATCACTGAATGTATTGAACAAAGTTTCAAGCGTTTGACGTTGTTCATATGTAAGGCGATCCGAAAAATTAATGTCTTCACGCCCAGATGACCAGCCATTAGCGACTCGTGTGCGATTTTCATTCCTAAAGTCCCTGTATATTCGTGGCATCATGAGCTGTCGACATACATTTCCATTTGACACTATTCTCTGAATAACATTTGTTTTCGTTTATAGATCTTAGACTTCAACTTTCACTATTATGTTTGAGTTTTTCACTTTCTGCCAAGTTCCAGAATTGTCTCAAGTGTTTCATCGTTTCGCTGTTCCCGTATCATGTCCTCTGGTGATACATCTTGAATTGCTTTTACGTTATTTTCAGAGGTTTGTAAGGTAACTATTTTGTTTTCAATTGCGCCCGAGTTTCTTCTGCTGTCATGTTTTCCGTAAAAAGAACCCAAGACGTATTTTTTTCATGAGGTTTTCTTACTCCTTGAATATACCCAAGAATAAGGTCGTATGAAGAAGAGTCAAAACACCTAGCATCGACAGTTCCGGCAAAGTACGGAGTATCTACTTAAACTTTTGCTACGTCAACATCTATAACTCGACCATCTGCTAACTTGCATCTTTTGGGTTGTTCCTGTCAGTTGTTCCTCCGTTACCATGTCTTTGCGAATAACGGCACCACTACATCCAGTGTCTCTTAGCACGGTCATTAGTTTATCACCAACACATCCTTTCACAACTGGCATGTTCGTTTCACTGACAACTGATGATCAACCAACACACGGTAAGTCACTTTGTTTCTCAAGGTTAGCCGATCCTTGACCTCCTTTACCACCTCCTCGGCTTCCAAAGTTGTCCGCACGTGAATTATTCAACGAAGAACGTTGCAGATCACAGTTTGGGGAGTATTTTGTATTGATTCTTGTTTCTCAGCTTCAATACCTGCTTTGCTAGATAAGACCTTCTGGTAACTACAGTCAAATGCTTTATGTCCATGTTTAACACAATTAAAACACTTTACACCTGATTCAGCTTGATTAGATTCTGTTTGTTTATTGGTCTGTGTTTTCCTGAAGGAGAAGCTGTCCTTGCCTCTGCGAACTGATCTGCTAATCTTGCCATGTCTTGAATTGTTTAGGGTACCTTCTCTTTCAAAAAAGTCCAAGAAGGTCCTTCTAACAACAAAAAGTAAACTGTTCACATAAGAATAAGTCTTTCAGTTCCTCATATGTTTTATTTGTCTCTGATAATTCCATCCACCACTCGAGATAACTGGCCATTCTGGCAGAGAATTGCACAAATGTCTCACTTCCATCAGGTTTTGAAGATCTGAATTTCTTACGTAAGCCATCCTCTGTCATATCAAAGCGTTTGAATAGAGCATGCTTAAGTTTATTGAAGTCAAGTGCAGTCTCTGGTAAGAGTCTTGCAAACACGTCTAAAGCTTTGCCTTTAAGAAGTGCACTAAGGTGAACATTACACCTATCATTTGCTATTTCTGAGATGCTGCATATATTTCGAATCGTTGAATGTATGCATCAATATTATCCTTCGAATCATCAAATGCCGGGAGTTTTGGACCTGTTATACGGTGTTGAGTTTCCGCACGTTGGGGAGAGGAATCCAATCTTCTCTGAGGTATATCCCGTTGAAGTTTAGCTTCAAGTTTCATTTCTTCCACAGGGTTTGACACTAAGGCACGTCCGACCGACCGAGTCTACTAAATGATAGGTCCGGTCGGGCAAAATGTCGATTTACTAGTCCGACTGGTCGTGTTGAAAAAATAAACAAGAAACTTTATGTTAAACCACAAGATATTTTATTCTTAACTAAAAACAATAACTGATAGTCGCTGTCGGGAGTGATGTTTTACGACATTTACTCGGTGTTAATGTGTGTAAAGTTATGTTTCGGATACATAGATATAAACTGAATTTATTTTCATTTGAAAAAAACAGTTTATTTTAATTGAATATAAGAAAGTGTCTATCAAATTACATGTAATACATTACGTCGTAAACAGCCATTTTTCGGTTTTGACACATGTGCGGGAATGTCTCTTTTTTCAAATACGACTTCTCAAGAAAAAATGTCCCGAGAGATTCAGAAAAAAAATGAATAGGTTGGGAAGAAACAAAGCAGGGCTTATGAAATAGAAATTAAAAAAAAAAAAAAGCGGTTGAGGCCACTTTATTTTAAGAAATGGACTAAAGAATTTCTGTGCCGGGTAGAATTTAATAAAAACAACAACAGAAAATGCGTTTGAAAATAAAAGCATCAAATTGAATGGCAAGACTAAAGATGTTTTTGAGAAAATTAAGTACGTTTTAGTTCAAACTTAACGTTTGTCATTTGAATTAAGTATTTAAATATGGAGAAACCACCAGGGTTTTTTTCTGGAAAGTTGGTCAGGGCTAGTGGGTGTCAGGTCAGGTCTAGTAAAAATCATTTGAAGTAGCCCGACTGGTCTAGTGCTCAAAAAAGTAAATGTCAAACCCTGCTTCCATCTTACATTTGTGTTTGAGAATTGCAAATTGTTCCTTTCTATCCTCCATCTCTTTTGTGTGTTCTCGTTCAGCCAGCTCTTGTTCTGTTCGTTCTTTCTCCATCTGTATTTGAAATTCTTCTTTTCCTTGTCTTTCCTCTCGTAGCTTTTCTCGTTCATCCCGCATTTTCGACTGTTCATCTTTGCCCCATTCATGTAAACCCTCTTTTTTCATTCAGATTTGCGTACCCAGCTCCAGCAGTTTATGCATCTCCTCGACAGTAGACAATGCGATTGACTAAAATGTTCGACAACTCACCTCACTAACTTTGCACAAAGGAACTATATGCTCACTACTTATTAAAATGTTGCCCTAAATTAATCAAGGGATCTCTAATATAACTTACCGTACACAATTTTATCAACATCTACACTTTGACTACCACTAAAACCTAGCAAATTTAGCTTAACCTTGGCAACCCTTCGCCATGTAAAATTTCTTGTTTGATTTGGAAAGAGTCTTCTATCCCACCGCTGCCACCAAAGTGTAACGTGATGAGCGAGGCTAGCTTCCAAATAACAAACAAGAATCATTCAAACAAAAAGAATAATTTATTTACAAAAGAAAGATAGATAGGTAATTGATAAAGAAACAAACTGCACAAATACTCGCACACCAATCACACACTTAGAAAAGACTAACATTCACAATAATTGGAAAAAGTACCTATTATAAATTCATATACAAAATTGAAACAAAAAAAAAACAAAAAAACCGGGGAAATCAAATTGCCAATAAAATGGATCATTTTTGTATCACTATAAGTCACATCAAACCGTAGTTGCCACATCCAATCCTTCCAGTCCATCCAGGATTTATATGAAGAGCTGAGAATGGTATTGGATGCCCGAGACATTCTACGTAGATATCATCACTATCGTCATATTCACAATCATCATCATTATCATCACAATGGAGTCGCCATCACGATCAAGTCACCATCAAGAAAATCATCATCGTTGTCATCATCACAGATATGACGCACGGTCAGCTATCCTTGCATAAGTTCCCTAACTAACTTGCAATTCTTGAACGAATGCAGATACTAGTCCGCTGTGGTAATGTACTCGTCTGTCTTACATGACGGTTCTGCTGGGAATGACCAGGCCGTAATTGTTCGAGCCTTACTGAGCTATTTGCAGAGAATTGTGGGTAATTTTAATTTCAATGGTGTATTCGATATGACATATTCGTGATTGTTGCAAGTACACAAGAAAACATTTAAATGTGTATGATATTATTTACATTTCAAACTGTTTTCATTGTGACAACTCTTTGAAGCACCATAGTGTTCATTTCCCCACAACTTTTATCTGACTTACATGCAATATTTGAAGTAGCTCCACCCTCATGTGACTTATCAATATTAATGGTTAAAAGTGGAAAAACTATTAATTTTCCATCAATATAGTTTAATTCGATTAATAACCAAAGAAAATGTGTGTTGACAGCTTTGTTGCGATGTCAAACATACAACAACAAAAACAGAAGTATATATGTCAACATAAAATATCACATGTTTTTGCAAAACAGAATAATAAAAATAGATAAAAACTTGTTAAAATGACGAATTTTTAATGCCAACAGTTAAGAAAAACTGCTACTTCATAAATATGCATACATTAATTGTGTATATTAGAGAAATCATTTTTTTAAAAATGTGCTGGATTTCCTAATTGACAATATCTTCGTAGTCTATGGTGATCAGGTCTTCCAACAGTCTGTTGAAATTCCCATGGGCACGAATTGTGTTCTTTTGTTAGCTGACCTGTTTTTATATTCTTATGAAGCAGAATTTATTCAAAAACTTCTACGTGAAATAAAGGACACCACAGAGTCGTCCACTTCTGCTTTATACTTAGATATATATTTTATTCAAAGTAGATATGAACGGCAAATTAACGACTCAACTTTATGACAAACGAGACGATTTCAGCTTCTCCATCGTCAACTTCCCATATTTATGTAGCAATATCCCATTATCACCTGCATATAATGTGTGTATATCTCAACTGATTCAACACGCAAGAGCTTGTTCTGCGAATGACAAGGTTTTAAATCGAGGCAGACTACTAACAAACAAGTTGATGGTGCAGGGGTTTCAACAGTCTCGTTTAAAGTCAGCATTTCGCAAATTCTATTATCGTTATAACGATCTAGTTTGGGTCAAATGCTGTCTGGCATGTTTCATACCGATTGTTAGGCCGATCTTGGCACACTAATTTTGACTGCGGATAAATCCGTTTATCTGATCAAGATATAGGGCTCACGGCGGGTGTGACAGGGGTGCTTTCTCTTCCTCAGCACCTGGTCCCATCTCTGGTATATCGAGGAGTCCGTGTTTGTCAAACTTTCTATTTTGTATTGCTTATAGGAGTTAAGAGATTGATCACTGTGAACATCGTTATCTTCGCCTTTCGTGATAATTGTTTAATGGACGTACAGTAGAGAAAATGCCAGCATAGGTGTCATTGCTCTTGACAGCATTTTTTAAAATCCTAAATAATTGATTATCTATGGACTATAAACTTTTTTAAAAATTCCTCAGAAAGATATATATTTCTATCATGCATTCTTACAAAAACCTATGACATCACACAAGGATCGATCTACCTTAAATGACGCCAGTAGACGGGGAGGGGGGTATGGAATGACATTCTTTTATGTCGATTTTAAATATAAATCTCAAGTTTGTTGGGTATTAGTTAATTTTAACTATAGATCTTGCTGTAGCCTTCAATTCGACATTTAGATATATCGATGTATTATCTATTAACGATAATAATTTTCATTCATATATCGATTCAATATATCCCTGTGAACTCGAAATAAAAGACACCACAGAGTCGTCCACTTCTGCTTCATACTTCGATATTTTATTCAAAGTAGATATGAACGGCAAACTAACAACTCAACTTTCTGACAAACGAGACGATTTCAACTTCCCCATTGTCAATTTCCCATATTCATGTAGCAATGTCCTATTATCACCTGCATATGGTGTTTATATCTCTCCACTGATTCGATACGCAAGAGCTTGTTCTGCGTATGTTCATTTTTTTAAAAACCGAATCAGGCTACTGACAAACAAGTTAATTGTACAGGGGTTCCAATTTTAACAACCTTGTTTAGAATCAGCATTTCGCAAATTCTATGGTCGTTATAACGATCTAGTTTGCCAATACAACCTATTATTGGGTCAAATGCTGCCTGACGCGTTTCATACCGATTGTTAGGCCGTTCTTGACACACTGATTTTGACTATGGATAACTCCGTTTACCTGATCAAGATATAGGGCTCACGGCGGGTGTGACCGGTCGACAGGGGATGCTTACTCCTCCTAAGCACCTGATCCCACCTCTGGTATATCTGCCCATCTATCTATTTTGTATTGCTTATAGGAATTATGAGATCGATCACTATTCGTTATCTTCACCTTTCATCTTCGTACACTGGAAAACGTGATAATTTAGGCACATACAAATTATCACGATTCTCCATTGTAGTTAATCACCCAATAAACTAGACAGCGATTTTTTTTTTTTTTTTTTTTTTTCATTAGGCCTACTGCTGTTTCTTTTTCAACTACATAGCTTATGAACCCCATGCGCTTCCGTAACAGGGATCTTACTTTCATTTCATATTTTTCTGCAGGTCGTGCGCGTTGAATTATCAGCAATAATTACTCCAAAGTATCGTCCGTTGCAGATTTGTCAACCAGTGGACTAATTAATTCTCTTGAACTCCGATGCTATCAGGCTATAAAGATTTTTCTATTTATTCAATCTGAAATACCCGAGAGCATGCAAATGATGATACTTTGGGGGTACTTTCATTTTCGACGATGTGAAATCTTCACGAGAAGACAGATGTCGACTGATAATTTCAACTCGTAAATTGTTAGACAGGGTGTCGTAACATGTCGGGTCCTCGTGTGATGTCTGTTGGATTGGCCTGCGTGGACATTGTAAGCGTCTGTAAAAATTATCCCGAGGAAGACAGCGATCAAAGGCAAGCAATCACTCTTTAACAGTTGTTTAAATATCATGTTTGTTTCAATTTATAGTAGGGCGTTTTCATGAAAACATGTTTCCTACTAAAATACACCATCAGATGAAAATTATGTTCTCAAAAATATGCACCCACAAAATAAGGCATAGTAGTAATTTAAGCCATACAAACTGTTGGAATTCCCTTCTAATATAATTTTAAAATCCCTCAGGCTCAGGTGTTTCGAACATCTTGTCTAGGTTCACCACCTTAAGATGGTGTAGAGTCTGAAATCAAAGGTATTAAAATGACAATATTCAGAACGACATGCAGTTTTAAAGTACATATACATTGACAGTTGCAAAGAAGTGCCATTATTTATCCTTGATCAATACGAAAATTGATTATTATCTACAACAGTCATTCATCATGAGATTTATGCAGTCTATGCAAAAGACATCAGACCATCGGACCTGACCGATGTACAGTGCCTGAGGTCCAATGCATCATTTTTTACACCGGACCGAAATGTCCGATGTCTCAGTGTCCGGTTTTGAACTTTACTATTTTGATGCAGAATCAATTAAATATTTGTTATAAGAAAAAATGGCACACAAATGAATTATTAAAACCGCATGGATCATCTAAAGTATTATACGGGAGGGATCCCAAGTATAATAAATAAAGATTTCCTTGGTTTTGCATTTTCACTTGTTTCACTTTTTTACATTAGGTTTTTCAGTCTGACAAAATTTGGTTCGGTCCGGTGTGTAATTCATTGATTACACAGGACCGAATGTCCTGTGTGGTCCAAAAAACTTTCGCATAGACTGTTTATGCATATTGTTTAGTCCTTATAAAAATGTTAAAATATTCGTGCTCTAGTTCTGAGAAAAAGGTAAACTGGAATTATGTAAGCAACAATATTTCTCGATCCTTAATACCCATTTTATTACTTTAAAACATTAATTAATGTAGAGACTTTAAAGTTAAAAGCACCTGTGTATCTTTATCTCCAATGAATAATATAAGAGATTGTGCAGCAAAGTATTAATTTAGATTTATGTTTCTAAAAGATTTTCTTTAATCATGACAAAATCAATCTTTTCATAAGCTGGCTTATTTCTCATACCGTAAGTTTATTATCATTTCTTTTTGAGAGCTTGTATTGACACTTTGAGAAATACTAGAATATTGTCCTCACTTTTGCGCGTATAAACCATCTTAGAAGACATGTAACATTGTGCTGAACTGCTCGACCATTTAAGCAACTTACGCATACAATGCTTGCTTTTGATGAAATTGGAATCCAATTACACCACTCTGACACGCTAAAATATGTTATTCTTAATATATACTTACAAAGAAAATCTCAAACATCGACGGGTATGACTGGTCAACAGAGGATGCTTACTTCTCCTAGGCACCTGATCCCACCTCTGGTGTGTCCAAGGGTCCGTGTTTGCCCAACTATCTATTTTGTATTGCTTATAGGATTTATGAGATTGATCACTGTTCGTTATCTTCACCTTTCATGCATGTACTTCTATTTCAGAGTTTTAGATTTCTATTGGCAGAAGGGCGGCAATGCTGCAAACACTAGTTCTGTTCTGTCGTTACTGGGAGCCCGATCTGAGTACATGGGGAACTTTGCTAACGATAATGAAATGAGGTACAGTGTATATAGTCCAATTTAGTAGTGATGACACAGATACATATGATCCCATTTTGATTGCATCTCCTGGTATTACTAGTAATGAGAGTATTAAAGCTGAACAATATAAACCTGCACAACACTGATTTTCAAATTTGTAGCATTATTTCCTTTATTTTGTTAATTATACTTGATATTGAAAAATGTAGAATTTGCAGAATTATTGAATACATGCATGTACTACAGTAAATATTTCATGTAGAAAGATGATTTTCAATATATTATCACTAGTATAAGATTTGTATGCATATCCTCATAAAAATAGTGTTACAGTATTCTTTGTTGACAGATTTTTGAAAGAGGACTTTGAGAGCTTTGGAGTGTCCACTGCCCACTGCCGTACATATGATACCGGATATATTACCCCAACATCTATCATTATCATGAACTCACAAAATGGATCCAGGACCATTCTACATGCCAGCAAGTAAACAAATACATACTAGAAAAGTCAATTGACCCAGTGCCAGTTAGTAGACATGGAATTGATATGAACTTCAGTGTTCTAGTGTGTGAATATGTTATGTCGCCCATGTCAGATAATATTGACAGATAGCACAGGGGTTATGTTTTATTGACTGAGTTTGCAAGGTCAATATAACATGCACCTCTGTGTCTGAGACCAATATCACTTGACAATGGTCCTTATAACTCCATATTGATTATGCATAGACATCCATAGCATATATATGATTACAAGCATATCAACTATTGTATGAAAGTCGTAGTTCACCAGCAATGGTGATGTCTCCTTATGAGTGAAAAATTCCGGAGTGGGACGTTAAACAAATACAACTTATTGTATGAAATCTTTGGTATTATGACATAGGTACAGACTCTGTTGTTTTGCATTGTTACATTTCATGCAACAAAACCGTCTTTCTGCGATGATCAGTAGAAATTGCAAGTTCATTTCTCTTTCTGTAGTGCTGTAGCCATTTAAACATCACATGACTTTGTTCAAACCAAAGAAAATCTGAGCTGACATTTCAGGTCTCTTTAGAAGAATTGTATGTCAGCTTAAACCCACTATTCCTTCACTACATCACTATCCAGCCCAATTGTCTGTTTGGGTCTATTTAGATGAATTGTATGTCAGCTTAAACCCACTATTCCTTCACTACATCACCATCAAGCTCATTTGTATGTTTGTTCCTGTTGCATTGTTTTTACCAAACTCACATGAATGGTACTTTTATCAACATCAGATCTTGATTTTTATACCCCCCCCCCCCCCCCCCCCCCGCAACTTGTCCGTCCGTCCGTCTGTAGACGCAATGGTTTCCGGGCTCTAAAGCATTATCCTTTCCACCTACCGTCACCATATCATATATATATGAACTACCCATGGGATGAAGATGTTCCCTATCGATTTTGGGGTCCAAAGGTCAAACGCACTGGACATCGAAGTAGCAATATGGTTTCTGGGCTCTAAAGCGTTATCCTTTCCACCTACAGTCACCATATCATACATATGGACTACCCATGGGATGAAGATGTTCCCTATCGATTTTGGGGTCCAAAGGTCAAGCACACTGGACATCGAAGTAGGAATATGGTTTCCGGGCTCTAAAGCGTTATCCTTTCCACCTACAGTCACCATATCATACATATGGACTACTCATGGGATGAAGATGTTCCCTATCGATTTTGGGGTCAAAAGGTCAAAGGTCACGCTCACTGGACATCGAAGTAGCAATATGGTTTGGTTTGTCATGCCTTTTGTTTTTTACACTCAGAAAAGAGGTAGTTTATACCTATTACCAACACCCTTTGGGAGATTGGGGTAAGCGGGGGGTATTCTTAGTGAGCATTGCTCACAGTACCTCTTGTTTTTTAAGGTTAGATGTATAAATAGATGAAGGTGACTGGAAGAGAAATTCTGAAATTTACTTGTTTACAAAATTTTGAGTAGACTAATATACATGTATATACTTTGTATTTGATTTTAAAGATGCGGGTGATATATATATAGCGCTATCTTAGAGTATATTTAAGGAAAAAAATTCATGTTTTAAAAATACATTAGGATACCAATTGAAATGCTTCACACCAGCATAATTACTTCATGAAGCACGTTACATTAGCTATTTCATTTCTGTCAGAATTTCCAGCCATTAAAATATATGTGCTATATTTATCTGTATTCATGTGCATTTGTTTACAGCTACAGTGGATTTAGGAGGAAATGATTGCATTACATTGTAGTTATATTAAAGCAAAAACATCGTAAATGTAAAATTGTTATAAACACACATCAAATGTACCTGTTTTAGGAATTTACCAGAAGTGACTTTGGAAGACTTCAAAGCTGTTGATCTGAAAAATTATAAATGGATACATTTTGAGGTAAGAGAATGTTTTGAATTTGATTTAGCTAGGTAACAGTCTCTAATACATTATTGAAGTTTTCGTCATTTTAGAAAAATGAGAAATTGATGATATAGTGATAGTTCATGTTATATCATTTAAAGTCAGCATTTTGCAAATTCTATGGCCGTTATAACAATCTAGTTTGCCAATACAACCTGTCATAGAGTCAAATGCTGTCTGGCATGTTTCATACCTATTGTTAGACCATTATTTATACACTGATTTTGACTATGGATTACTTGATCGTTTACCTGATCAAGATAGAGGGCTCATGGTGGTTGTGACCGGTCGACAGGGAATGCTTACTCCTCTTAGGCACCTGATCCCACCTCGGGTTTATCCAAGGGTCCTTATTTGCCCAACTCTTAATCTTGTAATCTTATAGGAGTTATGCGATTGATCACTGTTCATTATATTCACCTTTTCATCAATCAATTTGATACAAATGTCCAAGAGGGTTAATAACAATTTAATGCAAGTTATTTCTTTAAAATATTCAGGACAGGTGATAAATGTTTCTAAATCAGATTCAGCAAAAAAATTAACTTTATAGTAATGTATTGAACCTATTACAGTCATTAATTTGTATCTACCTAAATCAAAGAAATTTGAATCAAGACAAAATTACAAATCTATTAGTCCTGATGCACTTCATTATAGAAACGGATAGATACTCAATTATAGTAAAAGTCAGGTGGTATGGATTGGTAGTAAGAGATATTCAGTAAAAAGATTAGTGGAAGATAAAGAATTGATATGGGGCAATAATAAATTCCAAGTTCTTGGAATAGATTTTGATGTTGATTTAGGTGAAACAGTAAAAATAAATTTTGATAAAAAAATTATTGCTATTCAAAATCTTTTGAAACATTGGGAAAGAAGGAATCTTACTCCTATAGGGCGTATTACAGTGATTAAATCATTAGCAATTTCAAAACTGGTACACTTATTTATTTCATTACCAAATCCATCTAAAGACATCATAGACAAGTTAAATCAAATATTCTTCAAGTTTTTATGGAAAAGTCCTGTCGCAAAAGTTAAAAAATCAGTCGTCACACAAGAATATAACAAAGGAGGATTAAATATGGTAAATATTGAAAACTTTATTGCAAGTCTAAAATTGTCATGGATTAAAAAACTTCTCTTTGATACAGCCAAGTGGCAATCTATTATAGGAGCAGAAGTTGATATAAGTAATGTTATTAAATTTGGACCGTTGTATGCTTTACAAAAACTTGAAAAATCAAAGAATATGTTTTGGAGGGATGTAATTAAATCTTGGAAATGGTTAATATGTCTTTTTGAGAGAAAAAAATCTTCTGAACGTATGGTTAATAGTGTTTTATGGTACAATGAAAACATAAAGGTAAATAGAAAAACTTTATATCTGAAAGAATGGTGTGAAAATAATGTATATACAGTTAACTCAATGTTAGATGAGAATGGAGATATCATGAATTATAATCGATTCATGGAAATGTATAAAGTAAAATCTCATTTTTTGGTTTAAGACAAGCATTGAAGAAAGCAATGAGAGTTAATGGAATAAACCAGTTTATAAAAGTTCAAGAACCTACTATTCCCATACATATAGCCCCTTTCATATATTTTAAAAGAAACAAGAAAAAACTGTACCAAATTTTTAATCATAGTGAAGAAAAACCTACAGGTCAAAAGAAGTGGGATATACAATTTGATATCTCTCAAGAAGAGTGGAATACAATTAATAAAAATGTTTTTACTATTACAAAGGATACAAAATTACAGTGGCTACAATATCGTATAAATCAAAAAATTTTAGTCACAAATTTATTTTTGTTCAAAATAAAGAAAATAGACAACGATTTATGTTCGTTTTGTGTAAAAGAAAGGGAATCAATAGAGCATGTTTTGTATGACTGTGAAAATGTTGTTTTATTTTGCAAGAATGTGCAGTCATGGTTTAGGGATTTTTTTTCAGTAAATATTGTTGTTGATAAAAAAACCTTTTTGCTGGGTAGCTCAGAAAATGAAATGATCAATTTGATTAATTATTATTTAAAGTACTTTGTGTATGGTTGCAAATGTAGAGGCAATCCGCCTTTGTTAAATAACTTTATTACCACTTGGACAAATGTGTACAAAGTAGAAAGGCAGTTAGCATGTAAAAATGATTATGTAGATGTTTTTGAGAAGAAATGGAATACATTTCATAAATTAAAAGATTTATAGATTTTAGATCATCCAGAATATATAATATGTAATTGTATATATTAATTAGCCTATGTATATCATCGGAAGTTATTATCAATGTCATAACAGTACATTTGTTATACATTTAAAACCTTTAGTTTGTGACAACCTATTAGATTAATATTATTTTGTATAGTGTACATATGATAAGCCAGAGTAATTTCATTCCTTTCTAATTCTCTTCCTTTTTTCCTATCTTTGAATGAATGCCTATTAGAGTGGATGTGTGAGTAAATGGTAGATAAAATACCCTGTACCCCCTAGTCAGGTGGGTTTGTAAGGGCATGATGTTAAAACCCTGACTGTCATAATGTGAATAAATGTTGTATGAACCTAAAAAAAAAAAAAAAAGACACCCAATTATGTATGTGCCATTCATGCAAGTTGTTAAATGAAAATTAAAAACATTTTGTAATATTTACATTTCATGCAGTCTTTTGTTTTTTCCTTCGATTGTAATGATAGCCATTCTCTCATAAATGCATTGCAGTTGTGATAGTATGAATCGTGATGAATATAGCACCTCTCTTTTAACGGTTTGGAATTCTGACAGAAATAAAAGTAGAATGTAAAAATAGAAAGTAAATTTCAGTGACAATGCTTCTCGCTGGCATACAGTTCATGAAGGGCTAACACACGGGTCCTACTAGTACCCTCTTGTATTTTCAAGAATGAAATTCATTTCTTAATCATATTGTCCTCAAAGTTTTGATCAACGTAGATTGCAATATTGTGATATATTTAATACAGAATGCTCTATGAAGGATCGATCCTAAAATGAAGTGAATGTCAAAATTGCTAGAAAAGTGTTTAAAGTTTTGATATTAGGAAAGAATGTCTACAGCAGTAACTGTTGATGCTTACAACTTCAGTAATTCTGTATTTCATCCTTTGATCTCATTATTTTGTTGTATTCATGACTATATGTCAGTGAATGATAATTCAGTTTCAAAAATGATTTCCCCTTGCTCAACAGTGTTTTAAAATATTTCTGAACATCAGATTTTGCTTGAGACCAACATATTAGATTGATAATTGTATTGATAATTGTTTTAGGCACTTTCATGGAGTTTTCTTGAAAAAAAATTTTTTATGTAAAAACACCAAAAAAACACCTGACAAATCCAGTGAATGTATTTTAAACAGGAAAAAGAGTTTATTTGTGCATAGATAAAAATCCTTGTAATCCATTTTCTTCAAGATTCCCCTCCCCATCCAAGGCAGACTCCTTGCCACAATGGGAATACCTTAATTTGATTTATAGGGCAAGGTACATCATGATATATCATACATTATACTGTATGTACATGTAGTATTTCTGAATAGTGGGATAAACATTGCACCCCATTGGTATCTGCTAATCTCTGTTTTTAGGGAAGGCCGTGTTTTAACACCCCAACTTATGAAATAGTTAGGATGTTAGCTCACATTGATGAATACAACCAGTCATTGTCTGAATCAGAACAGGTCCAAACTTCTGTGGAGCTTGAGAAACCAGCCAGACCAGAATTGGGTATGTTTAGAAGTTACTTCAACTTTTTTTACTCTATTATCTTTTAGGAACCCAGAACTGTTTTAGTTGTTATTTTGACTCTGTGAGCTGCATTCATGAAGTGAATTGATTTAATTTCATTAAGAAATTACATTACAAAACATGCTGATCGAATCTATTATCATTAGAATTAAAATGGATACTTTCTTTGTTTATAAGATCAGCTTCTAGATAAGGCAAACTATGTGTTTGTCAGCAAGGAATACAGCCAGAATAAAGGACTGAACAGTAAAGAGGAGGCAGTCAACGCATTTGTAAAGAGGTGCAGGAAAGGGTAAGTGTATATGTAAATCTGTTTTCATGGAGGTCAGCCAGGCATGGAATTCTCAAAAATAAATTCTCAACTGAAGTTTCAGTTTTCTTCCATTTGAGCAGTTAAATTTAGAGTAAAATCTCAGACTCAAGTTTAACTTTTGTGTAAGATTGTTTCGAGAAATCCAGGCTTTGTTTCTATTATATTCTTTTTAATGGAAAATTTAAGACCTTCGTTTCACAATTTTCAAGATTGTATTTGAAGAGAGCTAAACACTTGCATTATTATTTTCTACCAGAGCTTCAGTCATCTGTGCCTGGGGTGAAGATGGTGCTGCAGCCATTGATTGTGAAGGTCAGCTGGTTACCTCCCTTTGTTTTCCTCCCGAGAAACTCTGCGACACTTTAGCAGCAGGAGATACATTTAATGCGGCCACTATTTTCGCTCTTACCAAGGGCACAAAACTTTGTGATGCCATTACATTTGGATGTAAAGTGGCAGGTGCAAAGTGTGGGATGCAGGGCATTAGAGGACTGAAAAATATTAACCTTACATGAGTTTTTGTGGCTTTTACATAGTTCAAAGTTTTTTTATTCAATATTGTTAATGTGTTTCTGAAAAGTTTTGTTGTAGATAAATTTTGGCAATTATTTTGGAGGTTTTTGGTTTACAAAAAAGAAAATTCTCATAAAAACAAACTTTAATATCATGCCTTCTAAAAAGCTTGATGCACAAAAGATAAAGTGCTAATAATCTAACCCAATTTCACAGAAATAAATCTAATCAAATATTTTCAGATTTACATTATCTATAGTCAGTGTTTAAGATGATGTCACAGATCTGAATACCCTTGTCATTTGATTGTAAAATTTATGTTTTTCATTTGGAGAATTACTTGATGATAAACTGTACACAATTTGTGTTGATTTTTTTGTCCATACATATATCAACTACCCTTCCAAAGAAATCATTTATATAACAGATCAGCAAGCCTGTATCTGAAGGATGTGTATGGGTTTTTTAAGCATAAAACATGATCTAAAAGCAAGTTAAGATAACCTCTTCTTCTCAATGTTGATCAACAATCTTCTTCCTTTGAAGTTCTTATGTGATGTACAATGACACCTTTGTATGGGTCTAGATAAAAATACCCACCCACCCCCTTAAAACCCACCATTTTGACATACATGTACATGGACAATATTGTATTTTTGGAACAATAAACAAATCACTTAAATTACTTTTACACTGGAGCCAGATCTAGAGCATAGACTTAGATTCAAGTCACATTGTATATACATGAAACAATCCATGATTTGTAGAAAAATAATTTATTTCAATATATATCTACATGTAGATTTCATTATATAAAACATGATGACAGATCTCTCTTAAGTTAACACCTTTCTTACCAACATGCACTCAAAATCAACATTTTTTCATAATGCTAATGCCTAATTCTGCATATGTTTGGAATACAAAAACATGCACACATTAAGAGTCGACCATCGACGAAATCAATATCATGATCAATATGCAAGACAGCCTGGGAAGGGAGAAGCGAAATGGACGGAATTTTGTGCTTCATTTCTTCTCTTAACTTCACCAAATGTCAGTGAACAGTTGCGTTATTTCTCCATTCACGTGTTCAGTGGTAACACTTGAACATACATGATTAAAAATGAAATAGTTTGACAATGTAATAGATGTAAGCCTTTTATCCATTGCGTCAGTAGATTTACACTTATTACAAACTATCTTTACATTTTTCAAATCCCTGTATATTTCTCGCTTACACATTTAGTTTTATCACTAACCCAAGTACAATAAATGTACAAGCCAATGTCTGCACTAACTTCTTTAAAACTAGCGGTATCCTCTTGTATATTCATGATCATCTTCCAATACTTTTTAAAATTCCCATACCTTCTCTATATCTTTTTACACAACCTATGAAATCATGTACATTCACAACCTTAAATCATAATATCACAGTAACTAGCAGACTTTTCGATCATAGGATGTACCACCAAGGTCTGAGGAAGACGAGGAAACCGACGAGAATGACAATGACGAGGAGAACTTGGACAAGGATCTGGTCTTTGTCTATGCCCTCATATCTAGAGGAGAGGGGGTAAATAAAGGCCTCCCAGCAAATGTCCTGGGAACATATATTACTGTACTTGCTATCCTTGTACCTGAAATAGAAATAAAACAATAAATACATAAACTTTCACAGGGATAAGAAATAAACATCTTTTCATATCTCATTCCTTAAAAACTTTATTCACTTTGCAACAAGCAAGTTTTAAAATATAAATCAATTCCTCTTGTCAGCTCAGAGGGTCAGCTCGGATATTGACGCAAAGGGGTCATTTAACCTCATTAATCTAATATTATTATCTGTTGAAATACACGTACCAATATTAATATTTAGCGAGTTTTGAACAATTTTTCTGATGTTGATTTGATCTGAACATAATTTTATTGCAATAGGATATTCAGACTGGGAAAGTATTAAGTTTCTCAATTTTCCCCATACCATCAGACAAAATAGAAACCGACACATGCGAGTCTGAATTTTCACCTTTTATGTTATATATTATATATATTGACTTTGAGAAGATTGATGCGTATATAAGGATTTATAACAACACAAAGAAACAACAAAATAGAAACCAAGGTCAAGGTTCTGTTTCTTGGAGTCATAATTGCATGTATCAACCTCAACAAAAGTCAGTAATTGTATACTACATTCCAGGCAAGAAAGCAGTCATGACATGGTTTCAAGGGGTGGGGAAGGGGGCATGTATCAACCTCAACAAAAGTCAGTACAGTATAATTTGTCTAAACCGGCCTCTGAGTACTCCGGCGCTCTGTCAATTCCGGCCACAAAATATAGTCCCCAACATTTCTTTAACAAATCCTTTATTAATAATTCCCTGTACTCCGGATACTGCGTATTCTGTATATCGGCCGGCTTACACAGTCCCAACTGCTATCAATTAACTTTAATTATCCTGTGTAAACCGGTCCCTCGATGATACACCACCCTAATTGTTGCGGTCAATTGTATTCGGTGTACACAAGGTCCCAACTGCTCGTAATTAGCTCTAATTATTGCATTTAAACCAGCCACCCCACTATGACCAACCTGTCGGTATTCGGTTGATCACACATGGTGTACACAAAGGGTGTCTCAAGGGAAGCCACAGGTAAGTAAAAGAGTGCAACTGGCGATGAGTCGCGATCAGTTTAAAATAAAACCTTATTTTTAGGGGGTGCACTTTTCAATTACGACAGCACCACGCACAAGGTAATGGCGCCCTCCCCCTAACGACAGAGACGAGAACTGACATTAAAAGACAAAGTTCAATTAATCGATGAATTCGATACATTTTTGGAATGAAACAAAATCGGCAACAATCCCGTTATGTTTTCCAAAAGCAGGGTTTCCCCTAGTGGACTTCTCGGAGCTCTACGGCGAGTCGGACAGTGATGATATGCAGTTAGTTAGCACAACTCGCCATGTCCGGTCGATCACTCGGCATTGTATTAGTTTCCGTTTCATAAATTGAGACAGTTGAAAGCGATACATTTACAATGAAAGCTGGGAAAGACTAAATTTTAAACGAACACAACACAAACTTGACGAATGTACATAATGTAGCACTTGATAACGGCGATGATGTAGACAAAATCGACAATTTACCAACAGAAAATTGCGCGAATAATTCCCAGATTTTAAACTGTTTAATAAAAATTGAAACTTTTTCAAATGAGCACAACAATAAAACACTGACATTTATATTTTTACATTTTGAATTCTTTTGTGATATATGTATATTAAAACGTTAGCAATCATTACATATGTATGCATAGATAGTGAATACAAGGGAAGCAACTCTTCTTGTCAACATTCTGCACTCCAGACTCTGTGCAAACCGGCCAATTTCTTTGGAACCACACATAGCCGGTTTAGACAGATTATACTGTAATTGTATACTACATTCCAGGCAAGAAAGCAGTCATGACATGATTTCAAGGGGTGGGGGTGGGGGCATGCGAGGGTGAAATAACAATACACACATGTAAACTAAGCATGTACATGTAAGTGTGAAATACTTCCATGAAACTGCACAGCGGTGATAAAGATTTGTTGAAAAGGATTTCTGTGGTTATCGAGTCATTTAATGAACTAGTTTATCTCACCTTGGTATTCTCTCTGGTGTGTTCCCTGGTACCAAGATAAACCTAACAGAGCTTGTTACTTCAAAGGTTTCCACGTATCCAGGTGTGTTGCAGGCATTCATGTCGCCTATGGTGCATCTCAACTGCCACTCAGACTTTATATAACTGAATATAAAGGACATACATTTCTCAAGTGTTTCAGTACCATGCAGTGTACTATACATATAATACATGTATCTACTGGTACAATGGGGGTATATCTCATATGTAATGAATTTTTTATGCTGAAACTAAAGCTAGCAAAGACTCGCATGGCTAATTGCTCGGTCACAATATTGAAAAGATTTGTAAGCATTTGTTACCCAACTGTTTTACTGTCCGTGTATCTATGATGTTATTTAAGTATTTTTAGATCGATCATTCTTCATTCATCAACAAGCCATTTCAATGAGAATCTTAAGACATTTCACTGTACCTTATGCGAGCACCAATGACTTCATAGATGGCAGTAGCATTGATTTTGCCTGTGACAGCATACATGATGTCCAGGTGAATACCACTAATGATATCTACACAGAGTCCCTGGGCCTCGTACGACAGTTTGCTGTTATTTGTGACATCCTCGATGTTGTCCAGGAATCCGGTGCACACTGCTGAGATATCCTCTCTGTATCGAGATAAAAGTTAAATATACTCCCTGTATTGAGACAAAAGTGGTGTACATATTCTCACATTATCACCAGTTTGAGATCAACATTACCCATGTGAGAGATCAACATTACCCATGTGAGACAGCCATGTGAGATTTTTCTGTCTCACACTGCTGCGACGTCATTTGATTTTGACGTCATATATTTTCCATGATTTACGTTACACGGTGAAGCAAAATATTTTGCATTGTTTTCTTTAAATTTTAATGTAGTATAGCTTTCTGGTGGACAACCTTGGGATTTTTAGTTTACACTTACAGTGTAAACCATTTTCATGTATGCTCTTTCTGCCTATCAAATTAGGTTTTGCATTGAAGTTCAAATGAGGATTTTGATAATTTAAAATTTTCTCAAAGCCCCTGCACTAAACTAAATAGGAGAAAAATAATCCTTCATTATTTACTCGTGTGGGATAGGGAAATTCCACGTCTGGAACAAGATTCGCTGTCTAGGACTTGGCAAAGCCTAATCTTAGACTTCGAATCTTGTCCCCTCAGTGGAATTTCCCTATCCCACACTTGTACTAATGGAGGATTCTATTATTCTCTCTGTATTAAGATACAACTAGTCTATACTCTCTGTATTGAGATAGAACTGGTGTATATATTCTCTCTGTATTGAGATAGAACTGGTGTATATATTTTCTCTGTATTGAGATAGAACTAGTGTATATATTACCTCTGTATTGAGATAGAACTGGTCAGGGGTCGAAATTAACTTTTTCTTCCACAGGCTAATTTTAGCCTGTGGGTAAAAGATCCACAGGCTAAAATGAAAACCTACAAGCTAAAATAAAAACAAGAGGTACTGTGAGCAATGCTCACTAAGAATACCCCCCGCTTACCCCAATCTCCCAAAGGGTGTTGGTAATAGGTATAAACTACCTCTTTTCTGAGTGTAAAAAACAAATGGCATGACAAACCGAACCATATTGCTACTTCGATGTCCAGTGCGCATGACCTTTGACCTTTTGACCCCAAAATCGATAGGGAACATCTTCATCCCATGGGTAGTCCATATGTGTGATATGGTGACTGTAGGTGGAAAGGATAACGCTTTAGAGCCCGGAAACCATATTGCTACTTTGATGTCCAGTGCGCATGACCTTTGACCTTTTGACCCCAAAATCGATAGGGAACATCTTCATCCCATGGGTAGTCCATATGTATGATATGGTGACTGTAGGTGGAAAGGATAACGCTTTAGAGCCCGGAAACCATATTGCTACTTCGATGTCCAGTGCGCTTGACCTTTGACCTTTTGACCCCAAAATCGATAGGGAACATCTTCATCCCATGGGTAGTCCATATGTATGATATGGTGATGGTAGGTGGAAAGGATAATGCTTTAGAGTCCGGAAACCATTGCGTCTACAGACGGACGGACGGACAGACGGACAACCCGATTCCAGTATACCCCCCCCCCCCCCCCCCCCCCACAACTTGTTGCGGGGGGTATAATAAGGAAGCAGTGCTCTTTTTTCATATGTTTTTTTTTAAATCAATGATTTTCCCCACCATTACTGAGCCTAGTGGGTCAACAGGCATCGTTTGGACAAAACACTAATTTACGTAAGTCATATGATGCAATGTTTAGGTCTCTTGACCATCGCACCTCTAATATTCACAACCTGTTTACTGCAGGTATAGATCCAATGTCTTCCAATTTCATGCCACGTCAGGGTTGTCACGAGTAATTTTTCAAAATGAATCCCAGACTCGTGGTTTATAAGCAGCACGATCACGAGTCCCATGATTTTTTTGTTTGTTTTTGTTTTGGGTAATCGCCTACACGGTGAGCAGTGCACTCGTGCCGTGACTACAACCCGACCTCAGTATGAAAATGAATTAATGTAGATAGAAAATTCTGATTAAATTAACTACCGGAAGACTTGAATTCCAAGTATGAGCTTTTTGTTATTCATTTATCTAACAAGAAATCGGAATTTATGTTTTGCCAAGTCAATTTAATCACCCCTATAAGTAAACAGGTCTATATTTTTCATTATAATGCGATGTCCGACCTCTTAAGATTTGTTTGACGCCGAGTTTCTTAAAAAATCATAAAAGAAAATCCGGATAGAAACGGTTGTTGAAATCATTCCTTCCTGTAAGCGTATGTATGATTTTGAGTGCAAGTTTAAGAAAAGCGAATGGCGCATCGCGGCTTAAAACGGATACGATACGATCATGGTTTGTAAATCCCCACTCGCTAAGATTTGCGAGTGTCCACTATTTTTACTCGCTATTTTTCAAATCTACTCGCAATTTGCGAGTATTTCTCGCTAATTTCGAGCCCTGGAACTGGTGTATAATTATATACTCTCTGTATTGAAATAGAATTGGTGTATATTGAGATAATAGTGATGTATATATTCTCTCTGTATTGAGATAGAATTGGTGTATATTGAGATGAAAGTGATGTACATTTCCTCCCTGTACTTCTAGGTCTATGATTGGTCATTCCGGCATTCTATTTTAACCTCTAAGATTTTACATTTTTGGTTTTGTTTGTGTGTTAGTGTATGATGAGTGTTCATTTTCAATGTCTATTTTTATTATGTGGATGTGTGTGTGTGTGTGTGGGTGGGGGGGGGGGGGGGTTTAACAAGATTACTCTAATGCCTGGGTTTCCAATAAAAATTCACCAATGTTCAGATCTTGTGACAGAAAACTAGAGAAAATTGGTTGGTGGAGCTAAGACTCCCTGGCGTGCAGGTTAAATTTCTCAGTTTGTGACAAAAGTGATAATTTGTAAGAATGCTATTAAGGTTTGGGGAATCTTGACGGTTTTAGTCTCTCAACACTCTAGGTTATATTGCATTACATTATTTATACTAAACACAGCTTTAGTTCTGATGACACTGTTTTACAGACTTTGATGCATCTTTACTTGCTGGATGTCTGCCAGTGACTTGGTATTCACAGAAAGCAATGGACATGAGCCACAATGTCTACTAGACTGCTCTACATGGGAACTAGTAAAAGTGATTCCTTGTGTGTCTGAGGGTATCAATACTAACCTTGCAACATCAATCCAGTAACCTAAATTCAAGTAGTTACTGTTACCCAGGCGACCAATTTTGCTTGCTTTCATTAAATGATTCAGTCTGTTGATCAAGGTTTTCCTGTAAATAAAAGTATTGTGGTAATCCAAATCACATGGAGGTCCATTTTCCTTACGCAAAATTTATTGTTTTGTTATTCGGAGAAGCACCTCTTTTCAAGAGTTTAAGATTTTCATGATTATATATTCTGTAAATTTTAGAGTGAATAAAATCCATACCGAACATTTGAACAATTTCTGAGATCATCAAGGGAGAGCTTTACAAGACAACTTGTGGAGACATCTTTTCCAAATTCAATCAACTTTCTCCCAGCACCAAAACACAATCCATTCACACCTAGTAAAAAAGAATAATATCTTTATTAACCAGAACACTAATCCAGCAGAATCCAGTATTATAGTGGATATCTAACATATACTTAACAATACACCTGTGTGACTTATTTACATGATATTTTGTGTCTTATGGAAAGAAGTATAGCGCACTTGGTATGCAATTTCGACTACATAAATACCTTTTTCTTGAATACAATTTTTTACACATATTCTGCTATACAATGTCAGTTTATATTTGTGTTTACAAAAATTACTCAATAAAGATATCTATATGTTGATAGTATCTTTATATAAGCACCGTGATTATATAGAGTATATAGTAGATGTATAAACACAATGGGCCTAAAAAAAATTGCAAACTGTTACAAAAGGCCACCCTAAACCAGAAATAAAACACTGAAATTGTTTTACTTGAGTATGACTGTACATAAGTCCATTTGAGGAAATTTGGTTGAAGGTGGCCCTGCTGTTTAAATTGGCTAAAATATGAAAAAAAAAATCTGTTCTCAAAATTTATCTTGAGACTTAGCAGCCTGTCAAATGTGAAACCTTTAAACTTACATACCTGAGTGGCCTAGTGGTTTAGGTGCTCGGTAATCTTACACTTAAAGCATACATTCCGAGGTGAAGTCCAATATTTTCCTAATTTTTTTCTTTCTTTTTTTTTTTATTTCTTTGCTTTTCATTTTTTGGGTCGTTTTCTAGGGGGGGAGGGGGGGGGTATAAATATGATACATATATTTTAACAAATATTAAATATTAGCCATTTTTATCAGAACTTCCAATATTTGCAAAGTTACAACTTAAAGAAAACTTAAGGAATTTATTCTGAGATCACCAAGTTCCATTTGTTTACACTAACCTGTTCCTGAGTGCACAGGATTTTCAAACCGTAATGTGGCTGACGAAAAGCTAAACAAATACTACAAGAAAAGGGGCACAAATGCACAGCATGTAATAAGTAAAAATAGGTCAAGGGAGGAAAATAACTATTATACAGTTTGACTTCTCAAAAGTAAATATAAAATCAGTATATGCACCCAGGGGAGCATGAGCCGAGTTGCATGGGATACATTGTAAAGCCAGGAATGACGTGGTATATTTATAATTGTGAAGATCTAATTTCAGTTTTAAACTTTTCGAGTTACTGTCCAGAAACCATATTTGTCTGAAGTTTTCAATCTATATTCGGTCACTGTGACCTTGACCTTTGTTCTCCAAAATCAATAGGGGCCTTGCTTTGCTGGTATCCAACAATATATCCAAGTTTCATTTGATTCAAATTAAAAATTTTCAAGTTATCCTCCGGAAACCAAAATCCTTTTGGAATTTTAAATCTATTTTCGGTCACTGTGACCTTGACCTTTGACTCATTTTCTCCAAAATCAATAGGGGTCTTCCTTACCTGGTACATAACAATATCTTTAAGTATCATTTGATTCGGATTTAAACTTTCTGAGTTATCATCCGGAAACCAAATATTTCTGAAATTTTCATTTTATATTCGGTCACTGTGACCTTGACCTTTGACCTTTTTTCTCCAAAATCAATAGGGGTCTTCCTTACCTGTTATCCAACAATATATCAAAGTTTCATTTGATTTGGATTTAAACTTTCGGAGTTATCATCCGGAAACCAAATTTTCCTGAAATTTTCATTCTATTTTCGGTCACTGTGACCCTGACCTTTGATCATTTTTCTCCAAAATCAATAGGGGTCTTCCTTACCTGGTACCCAACAATATATCAAAGTTTCATTTAATTAGATTGTAAACTTTTCGAGTTATCATCCGGAAACCAATTGTTGACGCCCAACCGCCCACCCGCATCACCAAACCAATAGCCGAGTTCAACTTCATTGCAACTCGGCTAAAAATTCATGTAGCAACTGTCATATGATATTTAGGTAAAGCTAAACACTCAAATTACAACCAAAGGCAAATGAACTGATGAAATCTATTAAGGTGCTGCAGTCATGTCAAAAAAAAGACAGTGAGTTAAGTAATGCCATATGTAAAAAGGTTGTTGTGTGATATGAATGCATCTATGAAAATATTGTACTGTTCATCATTCCACATAGGAACATGGTTTATTGATTAAAGAACGACTCATATAAATGTCAGTAATGCTAAACTGCAGCAGTTATTTATCTTGGTTAACGAAGCATTAAAAACGTTAGCCTGAGTGAAATATTCTCAAGAGGGACGTTAAACAATATTCAATCAATCAATCTAAATAATGAAATATTTGTCACTTCCAGTCTCTTTATTGACTATCATCCTAGTCATGTCTTTACCTGAAACACCCTGTATGAAAAAGGATGTACAAAAACTACATTAAGTGATGCGAACCTGCCGACCAGATGTAAATTTTAAAGAAATATTTGAAGTTACTCTAGAGATAAATATTTGTCAATAACATATTTGAAAATCATGTCATACACCTAATCTATTAGGGAGATTTATGGGGAGGGATTGGTACATTTTTATAAATCCAGACATCTGAAACTCCAAAAGGAGACCTAATCATACCATACAAGTTCGTTTCAAAAAAATAAATTTGAAGTACAGTGTATGACATTTCTTTGTTCACTTCTGGTGATGACAGGAAGTGACAGCTGACATGCTTAACCCCGTTACTCACACCCACTACTGGAGGTCAATTAACCACAAAAGTATGGTTTGTAAATCTACTACCATTTCTGAGAAAATTTGCAGATAAAACCTCCTTTTAAAAACAGAAAATCGACAATATTTGCTGACCAGAAGTAAATTTTGAAAACATGAAATAAACATCTAGAGATATTAGCATTCCCTATTATCCCTGAAAGTTTCAAGAAAATCTATTGAACTCTCTTTGAGAAATGATGGCGACAAAAAAAGGGGGAAATGATAATGATAATAAACCATACAATCACTATAAGGTCTTCTGCTGAAAATGGAAGACCTTGATAATAATTAAAGAAACAGAGTAAAAACAATATGTTCTAAAACTTTGTTTGGGGAACATAATTAAAGGCTAGATGCTCTCACATACTCACATACATAACACTTATCATGTATGTGAGTATGTGAGCTGATCTAATATCTAATTTTAATTAGATTGCAGAAATACTGTAGATTCCTAAATAGGCGTGAGAAATTTGCTATCGCGTAATTTCGCAGGAGACATCACTTATGAAATAAAATTATTCACTTTTATTTTTCTGTTGTTAAAATACATAGTAGAGCTCTTGATTAACAGGCGACACGCGAATTCATGTTTACACGATTTGACGTATACGAGTCATTTCGCCATATTAAATAAAGAAATGAAATAAAGAATCTACGGTAGCCATTTTCAACATAATTGAGTAAAACTTTAATACAATGTGCAATGTACATATTAGTGTTAAAAAATCTGAAAAAATTCATAATCCATAATCGGTCATAATCGGAAGAACTGTTTCGATCAATGATCAATATAATCGGTATTTACATGTAATCAGTATTTACATGTAGTTAATGTTTATTACTTTTGGGGTTATTTCTATTTAGTTTTATGATCGGTGCAGCATACACACTAGCTGGTGTCACTGAATTCCCACTTTTCAATGTGGAGTCCACTCTGACTCTCCCTCACACATGTCTCGATATAAAAGCGGGATTAACAGTCAGATGAATCTCGGATTAGATACTATTAGTGTACAGGCAACAATTGATTATGAAAAATAGAATCGATCATCAGAATCGAAGAGCAAAAATGATCGACAATCGATTGTCAGCGACAATCGTTTCATCACCAGTACATATACTTGATAAACGCTTTGAAATTGTTTTTTAAAAAACTTTCGTGTCCTTAAAAATGTATCAAAAATAAGGTTTTAAGAAATCTTTGGATGTGTTCTCTTTGATTAAGAGACAAATCCACAGAAGCAATACTATACCCGTGTCCCACACCGCTATCTGCTGAGATGTATTGGTGTTTATGTACAGGAAAGAGTTATCTGTCAGGTTGGTGATCTCTACTCCACTCTGTAGGAGTTTACCAAAGTCATAACCTAAAACAGGCAAATCCATGATATTAGAAATCCCATCAATAGTGCTGGATTTTCATTTGAACTATTTAAAATCATTTTATCGATAATTCAGATGTTTTCTAAGCTGATGGTCAAAATGCAACCAAACCCTTTGCTATTAAAATGATACTCTATTATTTCTAAAAAAAAAAAAATCATAGTACAAAAGACTAGTAGTTTATCAGTTGATGAAGTTTTAATTGCAGACCTGTTGAGCGATCAAATGCCGTTGTGACTTCTCTGTAGTTATCGGAGGCTACAGTTCCATTGGCATCATACTGATGATTAAAGTTGGCTTGGTATTTCTGGGTGATCTCTACTGGAGCTGCACCTGTCGACAGTGGAACATTTCCCAGAAGAACTGTGGCATTCAGCCTGACAATCCTAGAACCTTTCCACTCAAATTCATACTTCACATCCAAAACAACATTCTCACAAGTGGCGCCATTGATGGTGGGCACTGGTGGGCATGTGGTGCCATCATCAAAGGCACACCGAGTTCCTCTAGTGGTCTCTGCTGTGTCTACTATCACATTTTCTTCACAAATGTAGTTCCCACAGACATCCAAACAACTTTCATCAGTAGGTAGAGTGAAGTTAAATAATGTTGATGTTGTGACATCTGGAATGTTGGAATTTATATCCTTTACGTATCCTGAGAAATCGGATGTACAGAAATATTTCACATCAGTTTCTGTTGCAGTGGTATCTGATGGGCTACCTTGGATTGAGAAGGCATTTGGACAAGATGGACCTATTGTGCTGGAGGACTGAATGTAAAACAAGGTACTAAACACACTAGCACTGTTGCACATATCGCGCGTCAGAGTGAAAGTGCAGTCTGACTGTTGGTCCATTAGGTAGCGAACAGGTGCTGTGGTCAGACACTGGCCTGACAGAATTCTCTGGGGAAGGGTCACTGTCCCCACTCTCATAGGATCTCCTGAATTCACGGAGGGCTTGATGGATCCGACAGACACGCCTGTTTTATAGGGGGTGTCTGCTTGGTTTGCAGACGAAGTGGTGGGACTGAAATGAAAATGCACAGATTAAAAATTCAGCATCTTTAACTCTTCTCTATATTTTTATGTCCAAATAAGATACAAATGTTATGATAAAAAACAACAGATAGCTTTAAATTACATCATAGGTAAATGACTAAAAATTTAGAATATTATCTCCATTGCACATATGAGATTGTGTCCTTACATTGAGCTGTAAAATGTTCATCATAAAATTGTCAGATGTACAATATACAGGTGTATATAAATATATACATCTAGTATCTAAATACTAGTAATATACTACTGGCATGAATAGAAACTCTGATGCTAGTAACATACTATTGGTATGAATAGAAACTCTCTGAATACTAGTAACGTACTATCTATATGAATAGAAACTCTCTGTATACTAGTAACATACTATCTGTATGAATAGAAACTCTCTGTATACTAGTAACGTACTATCTGTATGAATAGAAACTCTCTGAATACTAGTAACATATTATCTATATGAATAGAAACTCTCTGTATACTAGTAACATACTATTGGTATGAATAGAAACTCTCTGAATACTAGTAACGTACTATCTATATGAATAGAAACTCCCTGAATACTAGTAACATACTATCTGAATGAATAGAAACTCTCTGAATACTAGTAACATATTACTATCAGCATGAATAGAAACTCCCTGAATACTAGTAACATACTATCTGTAAGAATAGAAACTCTCTGAATACTAGTAACATACTATCTGAATGAATAGAAACTCTCTGTATACTAGTAACATATTACTATCAGCATGAATAGAAACTCCCTGAATACTAGTAACGTACTATCGGTATGAATAGAAACTCCCTGATGCTAGCTTGTTGTTCAGTGCCTCTATATTGCTGATGGTGGAGGAACCAGCATAGTAAAAACCAATAAGGGCGTTGTACTCCCTCTCCACACACATGAGGGGGAACCAGTCCTCTTTCTGGGGATGTGAGGATTTACAGTAATACTCAGGGTAGGAGGCAGCCTGACCCCCAAGGAGACCACTGATACAGCCCCGAAAGGAACTCCTATCTGAAGTGGTACAGTCCTACAACAATTAACACATTCTATACACACATGTACACAAGCATTGGAGTGATGATTTTTAAAACTCAGTCAGAAACACACCATGCATTTGTAGACTTTTAGTAATAGTATTAACAATAATTGTATCATGAATCATATATTCCCTGAACTTTAAAAAAAATTGAACAAGTTTCCAAATTTGCTAATAATCACTTGAAAGTGTAAATTTTACATATTTCAGAAATGCCTAAAATGGCAATTCTTTTCCAATCAATAATTTTTTGACCTTACATTATCACAACAGCAATCCATGTCACAGGCATTCTGGGTAATATCACATGGGCATGGTGATATATTGACAAAGGCTGGATTCCTGTATGGTGTCCCGGAGTTTACATTCACTTCAGCTAAATATACATGTACTTTTTATATACAATGTAAGAATACATATGTTGTTAATACCTAGGACACTTTGAAATTAATTGACCACCCTGATCAAATCTATTGTATTTAAATGACATAAAAATATTTCTAATAAATTCTCAAATACCCATTTTAAACTCCCCCATTCAATATATTGACCAGATAAATTTCTACATTTCTGCATAGGGTTAATATTCTATGATACTAGTATATAATACATTCCGATTAAATCCTCCCCTTTACTTCTCTTTGCTTGGTGAGCCTAGAAGAATTTAAGTCCTGGTGCAAATTTACCATAGTGAAGTTATCTTAGATATGATTAAATATCTACTTGAAGTATCTAAAAATCGTCAATATTTCCACATATTTTACGATTGATATAAAATTTTGAAGATTACTGATATTGATTGATGTTTTATACAATGCATATCAGAGCTGATAATTTTGACATTGGATATCATTAAGTTTTTGGTGTACCTGCAGCTTGTGTCCAGTCAATGGTCCTGTTCTTGTTGAGGTCAGCCACCACCACTGTGGCAGCCTGGAGGTTTGGCAGCCCTGTGGTGCAGCAGCTGACCACTACATACTCCCTCACAAATGCAGTGGCTGCCAAGTTCCTGGACACTTTGACAGGCTGATGGTATATTTTCTGAAAATCAAACAATGAAAGTTCTATTACACAGGACTTTGCAAAGGATACTCCCTACATTTTGAACAATGTTAACTTTTCTCATTCCTAAGAGGCAACCAATCTGACTTTCTTTATTTCATTACTCAGTAATTGACTTGTATATCAGTTTGAATTCTTAATCCTTTCGCACTCATCCCAATTAGTATTCCGTTCTAGATTGCATCCTGTCGGTGACACATTCTAAATTGACATTATCCAAATCCCCATCAGTAACATGGACTAACTCAGGCAACTAACAACTCCATTAGCAATCTCGACTAAATCAACATAATCACATCCCACCTGTGACCTGTTTTAAATTGCCATACTTGCATCTCCATCAGTAACCAGTTCTAACTTCACATACTTACATTCGCATCAGTCATCTGTTCTAAATTCACATACTTACATTCGCATCAGTCATCAGTTCTAAATCACTAACATCTCCATCAGTAACCAGTTCTAAATTCACATACTCATACCATTATTGGTAACCTGTTCTAAATCAGCATACCCATTCTAAATCTCCATCAGTTACATTCTAAATCTCCATCAGTTACCCATTCTATATCTCCATCAGTTACATTCTAAATCTCCATCAGTTACATTCTAAATTTTCATCAGTTACCCATTCTAAATCTCCATCAGTTACCCATTCTAAATCTCCATCAGTTACATTCTAAATCTCCATCAGTTACCCATTCTAAATCTCCATCAGTTACATTCTAAATCTCCATCAGTTACCCATTCTAAATCTCCATCAGCTACCTTCTAAATCTCCATCAGTTACCCATTCTAAATCTCCATCAGTTACCCATTCTAAATCTCCATCAGTTACATTCTAAATCTCCATCAGTTACCTTCTAAATCTCCATCAGTTACCCATTCTAAATCTCCATCAGTTACATTCTAAATCTCCATCAGTTACCCATTCTAAATCTCCATCAGTTACCCATTCTAAATCTCCATCAGTTACCCATTCTAAATCTCCATCAGTTACATTCTAAATCTCCATCAGTTACCCATTCTAAATCTCCATCACTTACATTCTAAATCTCCATCAGTTACATTCTAAATCTCCATCAGTTACCCATTCTAAATCTCCATCAGTTACATTCTAAATCTCCATCAGTTACCCATTCTAAATCTCCATCAGTTACATTCTAAATCTCCATTAGTTACCCATTCTAAATCTCCATCAGTTACATTCTAAATCAGCATACGTCTCCATCAGTAACCTGGACTAAGTCCGTATACTCACTCTCCATCAGTAACCTGGACTAAGTCCGTATACTCACTCTCCATCAGTAACCTGGACTAACACTTTCCATCAGTAACCTGGACTAAGTCCGTATACTCACTCTCCATCAGTAACCTGGACTAAGTCCGTATACTCACTCTCCATCAGTAACCTGGACTAAGTCCGTATACTCACTCTCCCAGGCTGTAGAGCAGGCACCTCCAGAACTCCCCAGTCAGGATTTGTGGGTACTGATGTAGTAGTTTGAATTGGAGCAGAAGTTGTCACATTAGGGTCAACTGAAAAATGAACACGAAAACAATGTACTGTATGTATATATGTATGAATGAGAATCATCTTTTCATATAAAGCATCATTCGAGCAATGATGAAAATACCAGTAACATACCAGAAAATTGGGAATATCAAAAATCAATTTACTAGTACAGATTGATTATTTCATCTGATTGCAAATCTTTCATATGGAATTTAATCCATTATTGACATAGTCTTGTGTGCACTATCAAGGTATTTTTCAAATTTTATAGGAAAAAGATAAACTTTAAAAAGACCTTATCACCATGCCAACGACCTTATGCCAATCAACCAATATAGTAAACTCATTAGTATTCATTTAGCATTTAATATAAACACACACACATGTACACAAACTATAATTGTAATTTAGGTAAATGGCCTCTACCTGAGCACTGCAAACTCTTTATTGCATTCAAAGAATGCTGTTTAATCACCAGGGCCCAGTTGCACAAAAGTTAATTAATTTTAACTGACAGTTAACATCTACTTAACACTATGTGAATGTACGAGCTAATGACAATATCCCTGTTAAAATCATAACCTTTGTGCAACTTGGTCCTGCATGATTACATGATAAGTACATGCACATATATCTACAGTACACCCAAGCCATGCAACTCATACAAATCAAAAATAGATCTAGTCAGATTAATGGTCATTTCATTTCTTCAACTGAAAATACTTCAATTTTATACTTTTATACAGAAGTTAGTAAAATTATCTTTTCTATTAAACTGAGATTTAAGGAATATGTGGACTGCATTGACTGACTGTGGACCCCAGTAAATTGCACGAAAAACAAGAGAAATGAATTAAATTATAGAATAATCCATTTTCTTATACTCATGTGATTCTCCCTTATCTAAACTGTAATTTTATAAATTATATAAATTTAAAGTTTGTTTATACAAAGAATGAAGCCAAAGTTCAAGGTATTGGGTCATAATGTTTTCTCAATTCCCCAAAGAAATGGGGGTTATTCACATTTTCAGTGCATTTGTGTGTGGTTATCTGATGTACTGTAAGGAGTGGTTGATATTGTACTACAGTATATTGGATAAGATACCACTCCGAGTGGAAGTGAGATTCCGCATTAACAAGTAATGAATAGGCTTTATCAAATCTTCTTAATCATATATTCAAAGAACAAGTTTATTCAAAGTTTATAACGACTTTAACAGACATTTATGAGGATTTAAAGGGACTGATCGATTCACGATTTTCTCCCAAATTTTGTTTTCCACTTTTGATGAACAAAATCTACTGTTCAATGTGTTTAACGGGTTTCACAAAAAATTAAGGGTATACATTAAAGGGACTGATTCACGATTTCCCCTAAAATTTTCTTTTTCACTTTTAATGATCAAAATCTACTGTCTAATGTGTTTAAAAGAGTTCACATAAAAATTAAGGTTATACATTATCACAGAAGTTCATTTTTGAGAGTTTATTATTTGTTTTGTAAACAAAGATTGCAGTATGTTATTGTTTACGAAATTTTTAAAAGAAATGGATATCAATCTAAGTTTATTATATCTTTCGCATTTCAAGCATTTTTGGGGTAAAATGTGTCATCTAAAAGTTAAAATTTGTGACTATGCAAAATTAAGGTGCTTTATATTACAAAATCAATATTTCACTTGTTTGTTTGTATACATAAAAAGACTTGAGTCTTTGTTTACGTAACTCAGATTTAAGGCTAAAATTTTGCTTTTATTCTTGCATTCAGAAGGTCAAAATTTTGGCTCTCAACATTAAATGAGTTATATTTGTAATGTTTACCATCAAAAATGAAAATTATTTTAATCAAAAATCGTGAACCAGTCCCTTTAACACAGATGCTCATTTTAGGGAGTTTATTATTTTGTAAACAAAAATTGTGGTATGTTATTGTTTACGAAGTTTTCAAAAGAAATGGATATCGATCTAAGTTTATTATATCTATCACATTTCCAGTCTTTTTTTTTTAGGTAAAACATGTCATCTAAAAGTTAAATTTATGACAAAATTAGGGTGCTTTATATTACAAAATTAACATTTCAATGGTTTGTTTTTAAACATAAATAAACTTGAGCCTTTGTTTACATAACACAGAGTTAAGGTTAAAAAATTGCAATCATTCTTGCATTCAGAAGGTCAAAATTTTGTCTGTCAACATTAAATGAGTTATATTTGTAATGTTTAACATTAAAACTGAAAAATATTTTGTTTCAAAAATCGTGAACCTGTCCATTTAAAGGCCATAGAAGACAATACTAAAAATTGGAATAATTTTTTTTTTTGGTGCCTGTTTAATTACGGATGACATATATGTCAGTAACTAAACAAATTAGCAACGTAACCCCCACTTCAGTCCATTGAAGAATCGCAATACAGGTATGATGACTTATCTTCCTTTGTTGATGATTTCAATTGACCCATTTTGAAACACTGATTATCTAATCAAAGGTAAAAACATTGGAAATGTAAATATTCTCAACTAAATCCCAGAGAAATCTGCATGCATGCATTGAAATTAATTTGAAGCTATGATGCTACACACAAACACCTCCACTCTTATGATGTCACAAAAATGGGAAATGTAGAATGATTATCATGAAACAATTTTTTTTAGCTATCACCTTTCTCCTTCAATTTTTTAATATTATAGATAATTAGTTTGGTATTTTTAACATAGATTTGTGTTACGATGTTGATATTCACAGGGGGAAAACTACCACTAAAATCTGTCTTCTATGACCTCTAAGCAGGGGTAGTCGGATAAAAAGGATCCCAATACTATTTTAAGTGCACTCATCCTTTCTGAAGGCTATGTGCTAACTGCAAATCATATAGTCCAACAAAGCATAATTGTCATACAATTTTAAGTTGCATCAAATCATTGAAATACTGGTATGATAAAATTATGGGAGTACATTTTGCATTTGTAATGATGTAAAAATGCTAGTGAAAAAAATTAAGTTCAAAAGTCTATCACCACAGCTTGTGCAATACCACTTACCGTTTATTTCAGTTCCAGGGATACATTGTTGTGTTTGATGAAAGAGAAGAAAAGTTTGTCTTCTTGTGAGCATACAACACAAATAATCTTTCTGGTTTTATACAACAAATTCTTTGGATATGAATTTCTATTTGATGGTGGGGGACTCAGATTTGGAAAAATGCTAAAACTATCGGTACTTTTATTAATTTCTTTGGGCATTAAATTTTGTGGTTTTGCCCCTCCCTCCTCTAGTTTGTTTTAAAATCTTGTGGATAGCTTTCCTACATTTTTCCCTTTTCAATAAAAGCTTAATTTCATTATCTTCCCTCAGCACAAAAAACATGACTATATAGGATGAAACCACAGTACACAGTAATTGTTTTTGGTGTTTAAAGTTCCATTATCGTCATGGTGATACAATCATAGATACAATGCAAACAGGAAAATGATCAAATCATAATGTGCGACTAAACAAAATAAGCGATTTCACATCTTTTATAACATACCTTGGAACGTTCAGAGAATTTTTTTTATTAACATACAAAATTATATGAGTTTTTGACATTACATATTGATCATGCCTTGCACTCATACAAACAAAGAAGCCTCAGAAGGTTGCCAATATCCACCCATGTTAAAAATCACTATAAAATGAAATTACAAAGTTTGAAGTCTTTAATTAAAAAGATAGTGAAATTAAGGATTTGTAAGGCACATCTTGATGAATGTAGTCTGCAAACAAGGCCAAAGTTTCAAATCAAATGAATCCTCAAAAAGACAAATCAATTTGATTGTCATTAGAAATTGTAGTTTCTGGAAAATTTACCTGCACATACTCTACAAGCGTGTTTAGCCTATGTGGGATTTCTAATTATTCAGGCATAACTAGCTTGGACATTCAGTTGGAAAGTACATCAACTATGTATGTTTGTAATATGTATCCAAGATGCATCGTACATGCAATCTTAACCAATGTCAATGCCCCATTCACTGACTTGGATCTTCTGTAAAACTACTCACTCATCAAATAACAAGATTGCTACACGTATCCCTCATAATGCCCCCCGCCAACGCAAAAAAAAAATTTCAAGCACAAGAGTCCCATTAACTCCTGCAAGATTTGTTGAATCAAAATGGCGGCGCAATATGATCAACTACATATGGTGACTAACAATTCTGCAAAATTTGAATGAAATCCAGTGAGCGGTTTCGGAGGAGCTGCGTCCACTAAGTGTTCCTATAGTGTAGCATGTACAAATTCAACAAAGTCCCTTAACTCCTGTAAAGTCTGCTGAATCATAATGACAGCACACTTTTGGTGATTAACAATCCTACATATTTTGAACAAAATCCGTGGAGTGGTTTTGGAGGAGTTGTGCCCACAACGTCAAGTGGGACTGACAGACAGACACCCGTATTTCTATATCCCCTTCTGCATCCCCCCTTGTGATCCCACCCTCCCCTGGAGGCCATGATTTGAACAAACTGAAATCTGAAATATGTCAGAAAGCTTTCATGTAAATATCAGCTTGTCTGGCTCAGTGGTTCTTAAGAAGATTTTTCAAGATTTTCCTTTTATATTTGTATGTAAAACTTTGATCCCCTATTGTGGCCCCATCCAAATCCCAGGGGCCATGATTTGCATTATGTCAGGAAGCTTTCATGTAAATCTCAGCTTTTCTGGCTTAGTGGTTATTGAGAAGAAGATTTTTAAGGATTTATCCTACATGTATATATTAGTATCTGCATGCATTATGTCAGGAAGCTTTCATCAGTATTTCTGCCTCAGTGGTTCTTGGGAAGAAGATTTTTAAAGATTTGTCCTATATATTTGTATATAAAACTTTGATCCCCTATTGTGACCCCATCATACCCCCAGGGGCCATGATTTGAACAAACTTGAATCTGCACTATATAAGGAAGCTTTCATGTAAATCTCAGCTTTTCTGGCTCAGTGGTTCTTGAGAAGAGGATTTTTAAAGATTTATTCTATATATTAGTATGTAAAACTTTGATCCCCTATTGTGGCCCCATCCAACCCCCGGGGGCCATGATTTGAACAAACTTAAATCTGCACTATGTCAGGAAGCTTTTTATGAAAATTTCAGCTTTTCTGGCCCAGTGGTTCTTGAGAAGATTTTTAAATGACCCCACCCTATTTTTGCATTTTTGTGATTATCTCCCCTTTGAAAGGGACATGGCCCTCATTTGAAGAAACTTGAAAGCCCTACACCCAAGGATGCTTTGTGGCAAGTTTGGTTGAAATTGGCCCAGTGGTTCTTGAGAAAAAGATGAAAATGTGAAAAGTTTACGATGCCAACGACAGACAATGGACAAAATTTGATCAGAAAAGCTCAACAGGCCTCACTTGAGCCTTCGGCTCAGGTGAGCTAAAAATACAAGGCACAAGCATGGAAAGACAATTAGAGATAGACAGATGGGTCAATCACTATTGGATGTGCTTTATCACAACCACAAGAATAACAAAACTATGTTAATAACTTCAGAATCTGGGAACTCCTATAAAAAGACATTTCATCATAGTACATATATTTATTGGATGCAATTCTGATGTACATGTCAGACACATAAAGCAAAGGGATTGTTGACTGCACGGGGAAGGGACATTGTCCCTAGTTCAGCAACACCTTATTAATTTTATGTCTCTTTACATGTTCAGTGTAAATTCACTATAAGTTTGTGTTTTGACCATGCAGGGTACCACCCACCTGTTACAGAAGAGTCTGTGGTGACTGTGGCAGCCGTGGTGACAGGGGTGGGAGCTGTGCCACATGGAGGATTGTTGATGGCACTCTCAGCTCCTGCGCTGGAGGTAAATAGATCAGCCTGACAACTCAAGGGTATGGAAATATTGGTGGGAGAGTTCGTGATCAGAACTAACAGCTACAAAAATAAGAGGTCCATCGTCTACACTCACTCTACAGCATTCAAATGAATTAACTTGCTCTTACTGAGAAATAAATCTCAAACTGCTAAGCCAATGACTGTGATTTTAACAAACTTAAGAAAATGTCTGTGTAATAATCTGTTACTTGAAAATTTGAACCATCATTTTCTCATGAGAAAGGTTTTTTTTAAAAAAAACCAGCTGTCTTTTTATTTCTGCATGAATGTAAAGTAGGGCATGTTGTAGTGAACATATATTACAATCACATTTATAAGAATGCCTCTATATCATACTGACAAACAAGTGTTGTCTTTGAAATTGTTTTCTTGCATACTCTTTTTGGTTATCCAAACAATAATAAAAAGAAAATGGAAATAGATTGGACACACATTGAGGAAAAAGAACAATGTGACAAATCATGCTTTAGACTGGAACCCTCAGGGTCACCGAAAGAGAGGCAGGCCAAAAATCACCTGGCGAAGAGATTTTACCTCTGAAATACAGAAAATAGGAAAGACATGGGGAGAAATAAAGAAGCTGGCCAAAGACAGACAGAAGTGAAAAGCTGCAGTAGACGCCCTATGCTCCCCCCCCCCCCCCCCCCTCCCCCATGCTGGGATGAAGTGGATTAAGTCATATTCTTTTTTAAAACTTAACAAGGTTTGCACCTGAGGTGTATTGTATTGTCAATCATTTTAGAATTTCATACTGAAGAAGAATTATAAAATCAAAAATGAAAAATAGGGATCATATATAATGCTTGTTGTTGAGCTACAGTGTATCAAACCTTTCTGAAGTCAAATATCACTTTTGATTTATTTTTCATAAACTGGTTGTCCAGTGGTGACATCATTACAATTTAATGACAATTACATTAAATAAATTTATGCATACTCATGTCTTCTAACAATTTAGATATGAAAAAGTTGAATACTAAGTGGCTGTGACCTTGCAACCATTACGCATGAGAAGACTGCTTGAAAAAAGTTCAAGGAGCTGCTACCAGTCCTGACATCATGCCACCTGCTGTACAAGACCTGTGAGACCTGGGCACTGACCAAGCCAAATCTCCATCGCCTACAGCACAATGACAGGGCCATGATTAGACAGATCTGCAACATCAAGCCAGAAGATATGGCCACTGTAGGTTCAATTGAATTGCTGGGGCTGCTTGATCTCGATGACCTTGACCTCATCTTAAGGGAAAGGAGACTTTGCTGGTATGGCCAGCAGTGCAGTCAAGTACGCTCTCAATATACAAGTTCCTGGTAGGCGTAGAGTTGGTTGGCCAATGCTATCATGGAGAGAGCTGATGGAGAAAGATCGTAGAGAATGGAAGCTCTCTACTGCCGACCCTCATGATTGAAAAACAAGAGGCCCAAGGGCCTAGAATCGCTCTTCTGATAAATTGTACAACCCCACCATTTCTATTCTTAACCTCTTAGTATTCTAAATCTTTACTTAAATCCTAATAATTCAAAAAAAGTAGGTCAATGTGACCTACTTTTTGGTTTACACATTTTGAGAACCCAAGAAATATCAACTGACAAAGTTTGATGATTTTAAGCCAATTAGTATCTGAATATTGAAATATAGCTGTCAAATTCCAATCGTAGGTCATGGTGACCTACTTTTTGGTCAGCGAACTCCGAACATGCAAGACCCATCAACTGACAAAGTTTGATGACTGTAGGTCAAATAGTATCTGAAATATATAAATATAGCCGTCAAATTCCAAAAGTAGGTCAAGGTGACCTACTTTTTCGTCAACACCCTTCAAACATGCAAGACCCAACAACTGACAAAGTTTGATGACTGTAGGTCAAATAGTATCTGAAATATATAAATATAGCCGTCAAATTCCAAAAGTAGGTCAAGGTGACCTACTTTTTCGTCAACACCCTTCAAACATGCAAGACCCAACAACTGACAAAGTTTGATGACTGTAGGTCAAATAGTATCTGAATTATATAAATATAGCCGTCCAATTCCAAAAGTAGGTCAAGGTGACCTACTTTTTGGTCAACACCCTTTGAACATGAAAGACGCATCAACTGACAAAGTTTGATGACTGTAGGTCAAATAGTATATGAAATATATAAATATAGGTATCCAATTCCAAAAGCAGGTCAAGTTGACCTACTTTTTGGTCAAAACCCTTTGAACATGCAAGACCCATCAACTGACAAAGTTTGATGACTGTAGGTCAAATAGTATCTGAAATATATAAATATAGCCGTCAAATTCCAAAAGTAGGTCAAGGTGACCTACTTTTTGGTCGACACACTCCGTAGACTCAAGATGCATCAACTGTCAAAGTTTGATGATTGTAGGTCAATTAGTGACTGAAATATATAAATATAACTGTCAAATGCCAAAAGTAGGTCACAGTGACCTACTTTTTGGTCGATACACTTAGAAGACTCAAGATGCATCAACTGACAAAGTTTGATGATTGTAGGTCAAATAGTGTCTGAAATATAGTAATTTAGCTGTCAAATACCAAAAGTAGGTCACGGTGACCTACTTTTTGGTCGACACAAACCGAAGACTGAAGACGCATCAACTGACAAAGTTTGATGATCCTAGGTTTTACAGTGCCCAAAATATGCATCTAAAATTGAAAATGTGAAATTTGAATATTTGCAAAATTCAAAAAGTAGGTCACTGTGACCTACTTTTTTATAAATATGTTTCAAGGCCTCAAGATGCATCAACTTACAAGATTTGATGATTCTAAACCTCTCGGTATTTGAAATAACAACTTAAAATATATCTATAAATGATAAGCCATAAAATTCAGAAAGTAGGTCACGGTGACCTATTTTTCAGTTGACACATTTCAAGGTCCCATGATCCACCAACTGACAAGTTTTGATGATCATAGGCTTCAAAGTGTCCAAGATATGCATCAAAATTAATTTTAAAATAAATACCTGCAAAATTCAAAAAGTAGGTCACCGTGACCTACTTTTGAGACAACTTGACACAAGGTCCTAAGATGCATCAACTGTCAAAATTTGATGATCCTAGTCCTTATAATGACTAAAATATCTAAGATTTAAGGAATTTAAAAAATTTTTTAATTTAGGTCAAATTTGAAGTGACCTTGAGACCACGCCCTTTGCCCCAGGGTAATGCCTTGAACAATTTTTAATCTACAACATATCCTCATCCTTATGTGTAAGTTTGGTGATAATCTGCCCTGTGGTTCTTGAGAAGAAGATTTTTTAGCAACCACTACTTTTGTTTGTATTTTCCTGATTATCTCCCCTTGTTAAAGGGTCACATCCCTCTATTTAGTATGTATGAAAGCCCTTGGGCCAATGATACCCTGTAACAAATTTGAAAAAAAATGGCCAAGGGGTTCTTGAGTTATAGCCCTTTTTCTAAAAAGTTTACGCACACCGCACAAATGGCCATAGCATTAGCTCTTTGAGCCTCTGGCTCAGAAGAGCTAAAAATGGAGATCTGATGTGAGATCTGCCATGCATGCAGCCAGCCAGATACCTGTAAGGGAGCCCACTAGTGTGGACAATACCCGTACATCTGCACGTAAATAAAAGCGACAACAACAACTAGTAAATCTAATAAACAATGAACTTTTTGTTCTTAAAATATGCTCACACATAATTCCTCATATACGGTGAAATAAGGTGTTGAAAAGAGCAGTCTAAAAGTACATTCATTTTCTAGATTTTTCCATAACTTTCCTCAACAATTGAGAAAGAACTTAAAAAACAGGAATTATAGATCAAATGTTTTAAATCATTGGTCTAAAAACAAAATTTACATGCAAAATTTCTGGTTAATTAATTCAGAGGTTTATTTTTTAGAATTGGTATTGTTTGAAATAAAATCATTACACATATATGATATCAACAAAATCAAATTATGAATTAGAAAGTCTCTATTAATTGCATTATCAGTGTGCGAAATTAACCATGGACCGATAGACAATGTCTATAGAAAATCGAGTTGGTCTATAATAATCAAAATAGCTATAGACCGACTTGTCTATAGGAATTCTGAGTAAATAACTTATTAAACATATATCAGCTTATATGTATTACGCTGATGTTTCTTTTCACCCCTTAACTGTAATAAAATGTTCCACAATGTAATTACAAATCATTCAAATCAGTTTATTCCATTTTCGACAGGGGGGGGATCAATTTGATATTTACTTCAATGGTCACCATTTTTGTACAAATTTGGAATGTCCTCTTTTGAACGGTTAAAATATGTGGAAGGTGCATGCCCTGGAATCAAACGGAAAGCGGTCAGTACAACAAGTTCCAGCAAGGCTAAAGTCACAGAAAATCATGAGAAAACGAAACATAGTAGAAGTACGTGACTTAAATGAAGAATCAGACAGAGAAACTGAGCTGTAACAAAATGAAAAAGAAAACGGAATTCTAATTGAAAAGCTTGTGCATGAAATTGAAAAAGATTATAATTAAACTATGAATGAATTACCCAATCAAATTTGTGTCTATTATTTATTTTTTAATAACATTGAATATTGCATGTTCAATTTTGGTCTATAAAAATTTGTTGTGGTCTATAGGAAATGAAATGACTATGGACCAAAAGTCTATAGGACTTTAAAGTTAGTTTCGCACACTGCATTATAATTACATAAAACTGAAATACATGTGTAGGGATATAAATATTGACAAAATATAATAAGAAATGGTTCATTATATCTTAAATGAAAAATTTAGGCAGATTTATAGATTTCTGATAAAAATAAAAACTTTCCATCACAAAATAGAGTCCTTTCTAAACCCTTTATAAGTTAGAAATGACATCAATTTTTAAACTGGAAACAACAACACTTATTTCCAAGACATGTAAATGTATATACTCAGTGTCAGTATTTCAGCTGGAAAGGAAGAAGATAAAAGGCAGTAAACTGAACTGGTACACAGTGTCACAGACTCTGATGTTTATATAACTGCTGCATTGATTATGGCTTTATGCGGTGCAGAGTTTTAACAACTATGAGTACTAATAGTTGGAAGACAAGATACAGAGCATCTTGTTTTACCTGTATAATACTTGTAAATTGTGTAGTATAAAGCAATACAACTAGGTGCTACTTCAGGGATTCCAACCAAAGCATGTACATGGTTGACAATCAACATTTTAGCAGTTCCTTACACATGATATACATGTACATGGTTGATAATCAACATTATAGCAGACATATGATATACATGTGCATGGTTGACAATCAACATTATAGCAGACACATGATATACATGGTTGATAATCAACATTATAGCAGAAACATGATATACATGTACATGGTTGACAATCAACATTATAGCAGAAACATGATATACATGTACATGGTTGACAATCAACATTTTAACAGTTCCTTACACGATATACATGTACTACATGCATTTGCTTAAGATTTGTACATTTCCTGTTTTGTTCTATCAAATTTAAGCATGACATATAAAGTTCTTACCCCAAACTTTGTGGCAGTAGTTGTAAAAGGAGGGGGATAGAATGCCAGAACTGGATCATCTATAACAGAAACACATTAAAATCTTAGTTGTCCAATCTTTGAGTCAGTTACAGTCAGTCCTGATCAGGAATAGTGTATCAATTTAAAACATATTTTATTGAGAAACTCAATAGGATCAGGCAACAGGTATAGCCTATGTAGGCCCTCTCCCAAGGGTGTATCATTGAATAAACCACTATTCCAAAATATCATAAATTTTTCTGATGACGCATTTAACAAAACAAAAAACCAAGACATGCCCAAAAACCAGTTTTGTCTCAAGGATTTATTGGAAAATTTTATACCTTAATCAATGCTATGTGCAATGGCTTTTTATATGTACCCTAAAGAAGAACAGTTATTGCACTTTGTATATATTACAGACATCACCAAAGTGGAACAGAAATAATGACTCATTGTTAGAATGGCTGACAAATAGTCCTCAGTCCCTACATATTGTTGGAAAATAAAAACCTCGCCATCCGGTCAACAAAATCTCTCTATTTCAGGGTTAGACTCCTACAGCATCATAATGTTTTGAATACATAATTCATGAGAAAATGATTTGTCAATGATTAAGATGGACTTCAGTGTAGATTAATATGTGGTTATAATGACCCCTGGAAAGGTTGTATCAATAAAATATTACAGAGATGTAGCACTGACTGAGTTATGTACATGTATATAGCAAGGAATGTGCATCTATATAATAATATATATACAGCTGACACAAATATGAATGTTATTTAGACTAGACATAATGTGAATAGATGGGGATTCAGATTTTACTTCCAGGTATTTATCTATAGCGAGCACTTTGATGTCTACAAGCAGGTATTTACATGTAGTTATAGTGTTAAATCTATAAAGCAAACTAGCATGGTGCTGCACCATGCCCTTTTTGGCTGGCACCATGCCCTTTTTAATTGCACCATGCCCCTTTTTCCCTATAATCTTTTTTAAAAATATCTGTTCATATAAACAACTGATCTTTATTTCACAAGGTTGATTGAAAAGTTTAAAATCAAGGCAGCTAGGTAATAACTTTTAAAGAAGCTAAATGATCATTCTACTACTATCATAGTATATGATGCAATGAAAGTGCCCCAAAATTGTCTTGCCGCAATGAAAAGTGCCCTTTTGAACATATGGTATGTATGCCCTCTCTAGATCCTAGATTTAACACTATTAGTGCATGTTACGCTACACAACGATCAAAGAAAATTTAGTGAAAACTCATGAGTCATGACACTATTCCAATACTTCCATTCCATCCTATTCCCTTGCTTTGTATCATAATCATAGGGACTTGTCACATCTCCTTTCCATGGCCTTAGCTTAAAAATGTGCAATGACCAAAAATAGGAATTGTGACCCCCCTGCACTAGGCTCCACGGGAGGATATCATACTTTGAAATGGATCGTAAGAGGACGTTGCATCCTATCGGTTGTTAAAATTACAAAATTCTGCCTTTATTCTGTATAATTCTATAGATCCTCAAATATGCAACAAGCATAGGAGTTTCAAGAAAGTATTATTGGGAGGAATTTCCATTCCTTTCACAATTGAGCTGGCGTAGGTTCCACTTATTAGGCATGCATACAGTCTAGGCGTCAAAAGAAAGGGGAAATTAACTCAATAAAAAGTGACAAAAGAGAAGAGAGGTCGACAGGTGAAGAAAAAAGTCTTTTGTGCATACTCCTTGTCAAAGTGACCCCTGCGCCATCAGCTTTAGGCACTAGAGAACCGATCCCAATGCTCATTCTAAAGAATATCAAATTGAAACATACTTTTTCTTGCAGAGTGTATATTCATACAATAATCCATATCTATTTAAATTATTTTTCCTACCCATCACCCCCTTCAATGGAACACTCTTCAAAATCTCCGACCGTCAAATGAATATATCTAATTTTTATATTCTACTATAACCATAAATTCAAAAGCGATAAGTGTGATTCAGAATACACCCAACTTTCACTTTACTTCATCCTTCTACAAGGTCTCACATTTTACAGAGTTTAAACGCTGATTGACTGCTGATCAATGGGGATCGTTATATCATGTATATAGTTATTCATTATATTAACCAATCAAGGGCCTTTAGGGGAGATGCACATTATATATCATTTTGAATTTGAATCAATAGAATCCATTTATATCAGTAAAAATGTTTGGGCAATACTAGCAGAAATAGTGCAAGTGCCTGGGGTGGGCAATTGGGAAAGGGGTTATTATGAATGTCTTCTCTTACAGAGTTTAGCACTTCTATATTAAAATAAATACAATGTGACAACATATTTTCAACGAAGATAAATGAATGACTAACTATTAAACCTATCTTAAAATCAGTGCTCTTAACACTGAGCTTGTATAGATTTAGTGTCCTAATCATAGCTAATGAAATTGATTCTAATAGGTATCCAAGAGCAAGGCTCTGCAAATAAGTTTGTCTGTGTGTTGAGGAGTATCCAAAGTGGAAAATGTCTAATAGCGTACTGTGAGCTCTAATGACTAAAGTGTGTGAAATAATTCATGCTAAATCTGAACCTTTGACAAGAAAATCTTTTGTCATCAATCCCAGAAGTCCCTCATCAAAAATGGCAGAGATCTCATAGAGTCACACCATGGACGGAGATTGTGAACTTTCATGGATAATCATCCTAATCTTGTGATCTCCTAACTCCAAAATAAAGTGCACCATTAGACCTAATGCTTAATGAAGTGCAGTGTTGATGAAAGGCAAGGTGAGACGATGTGTGGTATCATGTCTACGCTTTAACATATGTCATAATACCACTGTGAACGTGACAGATTTAAATTAGGAGTTTGTTTTATTCAACCAAAAATAGAAAATCTTTGTTTTGTTCATGTCAAAAACAAGAACTGCTCAAATCTATTTACCAGTTTCTATTCCTTGGTACATCCGGTAATGCAGACCACGATGACACCCCCCCCCCCCCCCCCCCTTCCCCTGATAACCAACCATGCCACTTACTATTCATGACTGAAAATTCGTTATTTAATCAATTAAAGGGTTGTGAATTAATTTCAATGTATCCTTACAACAACAAGGGTAGGGGTGCTCAAATATGTTGCAATTTATTCAAAAATGAAATATGCTAATACTGAAATATTTCATCATTGTGTTAAAACTAGGATTTTGTACAACATAAGAAATATTGTTCTAATTTCCTCATCTGAAACATGCCATTGCTACTGAGGGATTATTATATGATATATTTTTTTATAAGATAGGTGCACATATAGGGATAGGGGTAAAAAGAGAAAAGTTGTGGATCCGCGCATTTATGTGCAATAGTGTTGAATTTATGCCCACATGCAGTGCTGTTCACAGTTTATACGAACTTGAACGATTTGCGACAAGAAATGGACATAACTGGGCATTTTTATCACATATAGTGACTTGGAAAGATCTCAAGTCAAAATAAGAAGAGAAATTAAGTAGCGGCAGCAGAGAGCCTACAGTTCAGAACAAGTTGTCAAATGTTAAGGCAGTAGAAATAGAATAATGTATGCATAAATTTTTCAACCACATTCATGTATATGTTTGTTACTGTATAATTGTTGAAGTATATGTTGGGTATTTTAAAGTCTGATCTACGTCAGTAAATCAAGCGAGAACATATACAGGACTGCAACTGTTCATTACTTAATAAATTAATAAACCCTGGGAGAGAGCTAAAATAGGATGTTCCCGCTGCCTAAACCCCATTCATGTACTGATTATTTGGTAAATAGATCAATGCTTAAATTGAACCTGGTCAAGGCATAAACTGTCCGCATTTCTGAAAATTTGCATGCTACAACTTGAAAATCCATCAATACCTTCATAAAGGTATGAATTGCAGTGAAACTTACTTTGACTGAAAGATTTTCCACAATAAACTGTTAAAAGGAACAATATCAATGGAGACATTGCACCAAATTTCAATCAAATACCCCGTATCGAGTAAAAATTCACACCACAGAAAGCAAGTAGCTCGTATTTTCCGCCATTGTTAAACAATCCGACATACTTTCGCTCATTTACAACACGTTTTGCAATTGGTCAAATTTCATCTCAACAACCAATCAAAATCGTCAAAACGACAACTGTACAGTAAGGGGAATAACTCGAAATAGTGTACTGACGGACAGCATGGAGGTTAATAAACACAATTTTGAAGAGTATTTACCCAGAATAAGTGAATCAATATCAAAAGCGGAATTTATTGGTAAAGTTTCAAATAAACGAGATAAATGTATTTAAATCATTGTCGAAGTTTTTACAATGTTAGTTCATGATAATATCGTTTAAGTCACGAGGAAATTCGAACTTTGGTTAGTTTTAAGCTGAAAAACTGAAATTATTTCATTCTTATATTTAAAGTATGTACTATTGGGCCATAAAACAAAGAGAATTTGTTTTTCTTAGCCCCTGAATCTCTAGTTAAACATACTCCGCCCCGAATCTCTAATCAGGTGTTCTTTATAGCGATCCGGCGCACTCGGGTTAATCGGCTATGACCGGCGACACACTTGATTTTGAGCCGAAATTGCGCCCTCATCCCGCCGGGTAAGCTGACTGAGCTGGAAATTTTTGACAGGCAAAGATGGTTTCAAGCTGGCGTCCTTGGAGTCGGTACAGTAGTGTCGAGAGTGGCTTATTCTAAGCACAGGAGTTGGAAGTTTTATCTGTAAAGGGTGACAATGTAAACGACTTGGCTACGCTCGCGAAGCTCACTGGTTGTTGTTTACTTTGTAGACCTTTACAGGTATAACTGCCGACTCCTGTGTTCTAAGTAGTGATTCAGCGATAGTCGCCGACCATAGAAGAATCGTCGCTAGATTGCTTCCAATGGCGACAATTGATAGCTGAAAGCTGTCATTGATAGTTGGTAAACTATTATTATGCTGATTTTAATATTTGTTTTTTAATTTCCGTAACGGTTGATAACTCCAAATTTAAATAGGGTACAATGGCCGACAACGCTGAGATATATCCGTATTATGATGTAACGCATTCTGTTGTGTTGAAATATTTTTGATCTAAGAAGAAAAACGAAGGACCGCCTAGCAAACAAAACCACAGAAATCGGCAGGCCTACAATGTAAACAACAACCACTGAGCTTCGTGAACATGGCGAATTAAAAATACATTTATCTGTATCCTTTGGCATGGGAAATACGACGAACATACTATTCCATACATGTCAACAAACATCATGGCCATGAAATTAATATCAATTATATCAATACATGTATAATTTATAATATTATAATAGATATTCATATTGATTTCGAAAATAAAGTGAGTTGGGGGAAAACAAATGTGAAAATGCTGATGGTTCAGTTGATTTAAAGATTATAGGTATTGAAAATAGAACTGTTGCCTTGCTATTTGTTAATTAAATACTACTAAAAAAAACTACAGTAAGAAACACCGGTGATTTGTTGATTTATTCAAATTTATGAAATAAACTAAATTTAATTCTTTGTATAATCTCGATTATATTAGATTATGAATCAAAAAGATAACTCTCATTCCATTTGATAATTGATTGTAAATTTCTTCCGATTCTCGAACACTAAGTTCTAAGACATGTTTTTAATCCAGGTACACTGGTGAGATAAACATGATTTGTAAATGCGTTGGTTATTTCTATGCCAAATAATGTTTAAACAAAAGGTCAACATTTTTATTACTGTACTGTAGTCGGGTCACTTGATTCTAAGCACGCTGCCAGGTATACCCGGCTTAGATCAATTCGGCCTGATTTTATCAGAATCAAGTATGCGAAGCACAGGAGTTCAGAATTTTATCAAATAAAAATAAATGAGAAACAGGCATAAATACTACCAACGAGCATAGCTCACAGGTATGTTAAGATTGACGACTCCTTTGAACTAAATAGCTTTGAAGTTCATGGATTTTTGATAAGCGATATGGCTTTACCATTTGAATCCCTCTGACTGCCATGTTCTTTCCCGGTTAAAACGTGTCTTACTAATTCTTGAGAATCAAATTATGTATGCGATCAATGATTTCAATGTATAGATTCAACGTTAAAATTGTATATGTTGTGATGCTGAATATTTGGTTGGGTGATTTAATATTGTTGTGATACTGGTTTGGAGAACTAAACCAATCTCAGCTCCAACTCGACTTCCTTATCCAAACATTGGGCTATGTCATATCATGAAATCTGTACTTGCGAAAGGTGTATTCAGTAGTGTTCAAGCACATCTTATTTTCATTTATTTACTGACTAGTTTATGTTCACCTGAGGATGGATATTAAAATCCAGAAAGCTCAACAGTATTCATTGAATGTTGAGTCATTATCACTGCTTAAGTAATTGAACATGTATGACTTCACAACAAATTGAAATAATGAATGGCTCATTTTGTTCTTTTCAGCTATTGACACCGAGTTTACAGGCTTAAGTTTGAATGATGAAACAAAGAACAGGTATCAATTTTGTCTTTTTTTATAAGGTCACCTGAGTCACTCGGGTTACCAAAAGCTGTTGATCTTCGTCCGTCGCCATCTGTTAAAAATTTTACATTTCTATATGCCCATCAGACATGACATATTATGGTATTGCATCATCCATCTCTCCGGATCTTGTAGGCAAAGTAAGAAATGAACTGTAAGCTTCAGGATCTTACAATTTGGTACATTTGATCTCCTTGATGAGAGAAAGATGCCCATTGTTTTTCAAGGTCAAGGTTGTAGTATCTCTTAGTAGGAAAACTCTGTAGGCAGGATACAGACCAAACTGTTGGGGCTAAGGCTGTCAAACATGGTACACATACATGTTATGCCAAATGGAGGATGTCTATTGTTTCTCAAGGTTAATGTCATAGTATCACATAGTAGAAAAGCCTTGTTTTTGTTATGGATACAGATATTGCCCTGAAATTTAGTCTCAAGCTTCCTCTCGGAGGAATATAAATTCAGTTTGCATTTCAGCTGGATTGGTACTGCATGACCTACTTTAGGGGTAAAAGTAGGTCAAACAGTTTTCCAAATTTTTTTCGTTATGAATGCAGGTATTGTTGCCCTGACATTTTGTCGCAACATTCTTTTCAGAGAAATACATAATCAGTTCACATTTCTTTTGACAACTTGATTGGTGCACCATGACTTACTTTAGGGCTAAAAGTAGGTCAAATAGTTTTCTTAACTTTTTATGCCCCCGAGATCGAAGATCGGGGGGCATATTGTTTTTGTCCTGTCTGTCATTTTGTAATTCTGTCATTCTGTCTGAAACTTTAACCTTGCTAATAACTTTTGAACAGTAAGTGATAGAGCTTGATATTTTTCACATGAGTATTCCTTGTGACAAGACCTTTCCGTGGGTACCAACATTTTTGACCCCTTGATCTTGGAGTTTGACCTACTTTTTGAAAACTTGAACCTTGCTAATAACTTTTGAACAGTAAGTGATAGAGCTTTGATATTTCACTTGAGTATTCCTTGTGACAAGACCTTTCCGTGGGTACCAACATTTTTGACCCTGTGACCTTGACCTTGAGTTTGACCTACTTTTTGAAAACTTGAACCTTGCTAATAACTTTTGAACAGTAAGAGATAGAGCTTTGATATTTCACATGAGTATTCCTTGTTACAAGATCTTTCCATTGGTATTGAACCTTTTGACCTTGACATTAGACCTACTTTAAATTTTTTTTTTATATTGGTCATAACTTCTAAATGGTAAATATTAGAGCTTTAATATTGTACATGAGGATTTCTTTTGACAAGATCTTTCTACTGGTACCAAGATATTTGCTCTTGTGACCTTGGCCGTCTTTGGAATTGGCCATTATTGGGGGCATTTGTGTTTCACAAACACATCTTGTTCTCATCATGTTTATTTATCAATAAGGGGCTTAATTGGCATATGTATCTATATTTCATTTAGATAGCACCTAGGTGATTGTGACCTTTATGCATGGTATCAAGACAACTCATTTCCAAGATGTTTCAGACTATAAGTAACAATTAACACAAATACCATTCTTACTATGCTTGTGAGCTGATTGTTTGGAAAATATTCAATCAGATTTTGAGGAAAACCAGTCAATTTTCAATTGGGAATTGATCCGTTTACTGGACTCGCATGCAAGGAATATTAAACCCTGTAATGTTATGTTAATTGTCATCAAACATCACTTTAATTTGGGTTTTAAAAAGTATATGCTCTAATTGTATAAAATAGACTGACACAGCTATTGTGAAGTGGGATGAAATAAAACAGTATAATTTGGATTCTACAAGAATTAGATGTCATCCAAAATTTCACAGATGTTCCTCTAGTTACACTTCTGGAATTATAAAAGATTTCAAGATTGGCTTCTGATTAGTTGAGCAATTTTTGAATTTGTTAACCACCAAGACATCAATGTCAGCAAACATATGATACCAAATAGAATAACTAAAAAGATCAGATGTATATCCCTGCATTTTTCTGTCTGTTTTCCCACTAGGATTAAGTTGATCAAACTTTGTGTGGCTTAGGTGAGCTTTGTGACCTGAAAGCCTTTTGTTTTCTGTTTTGTAGTTTGTTTGACTCCGTTGAGGATCGCTACACCAAACTAAGGCAAAGTGTACAACAGTTTACAATTAGTCAGATAGGTAGGAGTTTATATAATTACTATAATTTTACTCTACTGAAAACAAACTTTTTTCCAATTCAAGAAGATTTATGAGATTTGTAAGATTTTTATGCATAAATTTATCATAGGAAACTAGTCCATCATTTGAAACATTCATGCATAAAATATTAATGTTCATTCACTAACAAATATATCTTGCTGCAAATGCTTTTACCATTAACGATTCACAATTAAAATAGTGTAGTGAATAAAAGTTTGTCGACAGTGTTTAAAAGTGAATTCATGACACGATTTTGATGCTCTTTTTTAACAACAAAGGAATTTCAAAACATTTATAATGAATATTTCTTTTATTTCTCTATAGGAATTTCAGCATTTTTGAAGGAAAATGACAAGTGAGTGTTGTTAATAAGTAGAAAATATACAGAGATATATTTGTTAATATGTATATTCACTGTATCATTAAACATCAGTATTTTGTATACTCGTTTTGTCCACTTACTAGGTACATTGCACACAGTTACAACATGTACCTCTTTCCTGCAGTCTTTGGTCCTGTTGATGTCAGGTTCATGATTCAGGTAAATGGTCAAACTCCTATTCCAAGAATTTATCTTTAGTAAATAGCTATATGTGGAAATGTAGGTCACTTCCACACACTCTGCCTTGTGAATGAAGTATGAAATAAAATCATACATAGAATAAACCTCAGTTTTATTATATGATATCCTAGACACTACAACTTAACTAAAATTACATTTTCCAGTTGTTTCTTCATCCACAAATATCTATTAAAAACTTCCATTTTTTTCTTGGTTGATTGAATATCAAATATAGGTCACCCAAATGACAACTTCAAAAGTAACTAGTTATAGAAAGTCTAGTGATTATGCTGTACTTTTTTTTTTTCTTAGTAACTTGTAATTTCAGTAATTTTCTTTGTAGTCATGATTCTAGACTAGGACAAACTCTAGAACTGTATTGAGATTTGATACTTTTTAGATGATATAAAGTGTGGAATGTCATGCATTGACCACATTTGGCAGGAATGTTCACTATCTGTATTTTTTTCCCTGGATGACCTGGAATTTATCTGGGCACCAAAGTGGTCTCTACTTCATTGTCTGAGTGACAAGTTTAAAATTTCACAAGTCTTCAATTTAATATGCACGTCTATGTGTTAAATTCTTATTTATTTGGTGGGGTTTTTTTTGTCCAGGCATCAAGTTTTGAATTCCAAAGGCAGTATGATTTTGACTTTAACAAGGTGAGGGATACCTTTATTTTTCCAAGTATACATATTTTCACGTATTGTTAAAAAGCTCGGTAAAACTGATATGTTAATCTCGCACTAAACCTTCCCTTTTTAAGTATACACTGTAGATGAAAATGAATACCTGGTTTTGGTGATTGATTTGTCCTGTGTGGTTTTTCTATTAGTATGTGTATGAGGGTGTATCGTTCATGAATGAAGAACAAGAAAAACAACTCATGGCTTTCCTGAAGAGGAGAGAAATCACAGCTGGAGTGGAAAGGTAAGGATTTTTGTTTAAATTCTTCTTAGATTGATTGAATATTGTTTAACATCCCTCTTGAGAATATTTCACTCATATGGAGACGTCACCACTGCCGGTGAAGGGCTGCAAACTTTAGGCCTATGCTCGGCGCTTATATGGCCATTGAGCAGGGAGGAATTTTATCGTGCCACACCTTCTGTGACACGGGACCTCAGTTTTTGCGGTCTCATCCAAACGACCATGCCATTTAGTTGCCTCTTACGACAAGCAAGGGGGTACTGAGGACTTATTCTAACCCGGATCCCCATGGGACCATATAGTTCTATATATAAATGTACTTAACTATTTTCCATGAGAAATACTATTTCTGAAACATATGTTACATTCTAAGGAAGGAGCCAAACTGTATTGAGTACACGTGTACTTTTGATCAGTTGTTTGAAATTTGGGTAATGTTTTATATATATTGAATGTTCTTTTTAGGGATATTGATGAAAACCTTGTGCAGGAGGTTTGCTCTGAGGTAGCTGAGTGGTACACTAAGGCTGAAGTGGGGGAATCTCACACAGTGCTGAAAAATGATGGTACAGTTGTGATTGTCTTGTTTGAAATATGGTTTACCTACATTTTTCAGACTACATGTATTTAGTAACTCGGCCATGTTAAAAAAATTTCCCCTCTGGAGCATATGGGTTCCCTACACCGATTTTCTGTTTATATGTATTGTTTTACTAAATTCAAACATATAGTGTGCCTTCCTTTTTTAAAGAAACTACATTGAACATATTATGATAAACTTTCATTGCTGTTCCCAACTTTTGCAAAAGTTATTCTTCTTTATGTGAAATTTGTTTTAGTTTTTATGTTCAGTGTTCATGGAAATCTGTCTGTCTCCTTTTGCAGATTTTAAGAAAAGACCTTATGATTTCACATATCGTTTCATGGGTATCGCAAATCTGCATATGGAATGGATATTTAATTTCTTGGAAATAGATTGTTGAGCTTGGTCAATTTTTGAAGTTGCTTGGTTTGTCAATTTTCAAAGTAGGAACTTATCATTTCACATAATGTTTGTATGGATGATGAAATATACACATTGCAAGAATTTGTTTTTTAATTTTTTCATGGAAATTGATGATGAACTTTGTCAGTTTTTAGAAATATTTAGTACATAACAATAATTGTAGAGGGAATAAGGTTTACCCCACTAACTCAGTTTTCTTTGTGATGATGTGTACGTTATTTGAATTTCGAATGGAAATTGTAGGTTGTTGAACTTGATTAAATTTTTGGAAATCCTTGAAAGTGTGGTACATATGTGTATATCATGTAGCATATCTACATGTAGGATTAAATGTGTTTGAGTGATTTACAGATATATTTAAATCTATTGTATTTTTTCTTGATAACCATGTCCTAGACGTAAATGTACTTTTCACAATAATTTATTGCTGTATGCATTTTTTCCTTGCTTCTCTAGTTTTTGCATACATGTATGTCTTATTGAACAGTTACAAATAAGATTGTTGTTTTTTCACTAGAATAAGGAATACAAATGTATTAGTGAATTATGATATTTAAGATTTACAATGTTGGTGACTGACTAATGGTCCTCTGGTGAGCATTCTGGTCCTTAGGTTTTTCTTTGAATGTTGAAACTAGGTACAAGGTATATAGATAGAGTTGCTAAATTCAAGTCATATATTTTACTATAGGTACAAGAAAACTGAAATACAACTTTGTTTTTCAAAATGAACTCAGAAGTCGGTTTGAAGGAATTTGGACATCAATGGATGAAGATAGAAATGTAGGTACCTCGGGTCTGTTTACTTTTAACAGGTCAGATATAACTTTGTATATTTTGTTTTTCACCTTGGAAAAGAAAGAATCAATGACGTAAAAGGAATTGAAATTGCTTTTTAGTGTTACCTTCCAATGTTTATCAAATCTCATGACAGCAGACAATAGTTGTAAATAAGGAGGTTGTTATGTAGTTTGAGCAAATTTCTGAGCCAGACAAATAAATAGCACAATACCAAAGTAGTCACAACATATTTTCAACAACTGGAAGAGTTTTACGCCAGCGACAAATACTTATGTCCAGTGAATGTACATGTTTCATATATATATACATAATTGTGTGTCAAAAAACACTCAGGAGATGTTGAGATTAATGTAGCATTCAATTGAAAGCTTGTAGTGACAAAAGTAACACCAGAGGAAGGAGAAAAAGTTACAGCTAAACCAAGAACAGACAGCTCAGAGTAAGTCAGTAACCTTCGAATCAAAATTAGAGGTCATGTTTAGCTCACCTGAGTCGAAGTGAGCTTTCTGATCAAAATTTGTCCGTTGTCTGTCGTCGGAGTCGGTGTAAACTTTTCACATTTTCATCTTCTTCTCCAGAACCACTGGGTCTATTTCAACCAAACTTGGCACAAAGCATTCTTGGGTGAAGGGCTTTCAAGTTTGTTCAAATGAAGGGTCATGCCCCTTCAAGGGGAGATAATCACAAAAATGCAAAAATAGGATGGGGTCATTTGAAAAAAATTTCAGAACCACTGTGCCAGAGCTGAAATTTACATGAAAGCTTCCTGACATAGTGCAGATTCAAGTTTGTTCAAATCATGGCCCCCGGGGGTAGGTTGGGGCCACAATAGGGGATCAAAGTTTTACATGCAAATATATATGGAAAATCTTTAAAAATCTTCTCAAGAACCATTGGGCCAGAAGAGCTAAGATTTACATGAAAGCTTTCTGACATAGTGCAGATTCAAGATTGTTCAAATCATGACCCACCCAGGGGTAGGATGGGGCCACAATAGGGTATCAATGTTTTACATACAAATATATATGGAAAGTCATTAAAGATCTTCTTTTCAAGAACCGCTGGGCCAGGAAAGTTTACATTTACATGAAAGCTTCCTGACATAGTGCAGATTCAAGTTTGTTCAAATCGTGGCCTCTGTGGGTAGGATGGGGCCACAATAGGGGATCAAAATTTTACATTCTAACATACATGTATAGAAAAAATGTTTAAAAATCTTCTTCTCAAGAACCATTGGGCCAAAGAAGTTTACATTTACATGAAAGCTTCCTGACATAGTGCAGATTCAAGTTTGTAAAAATCATGGCTCCTGGGGGTAGGTTGGAGCCACATTAGGGACCAAAGTTTTACGTGCAAATATACTATTCAAAATTTGATAAGGATCATAGATATTTTTCTGTTTAGAAAATTAATAACTGCATAACTGGCAATATTGTGTCCAAGTGAAATCAAAAACGTCTTCAACAAACTTGCATGTGCATTTCATGCCATGGGAAATGCGTTTCTCATCACAGTTTATGCTTTTGCTACCATTGCACGATTTTCACTCAGGCATCGGTGTCTGATTCTTTCTAAAATTTCAAACTCACTTGAGTGTTTACACTACGTTTATCAACACAATGGCCCCTCAACGTGTAAGGCGTCGCCTGACGACAGAACAACTGGGCAGATGTATTTGGAATGCTTGACGCTGGCTATTCACAACGTGATGTTGCAAATGCACTAAACGTCAGCAAGAGCGTTGTAAACAGGGCCTGGAACCGACAGCAAACTTTTGGTACAGCAGCACACCTACATGGGGGTGGTCGTCAGAGGTCGACAACCCAACACCAAGACCATTTTGTGGCTCTTCAGGCACGATGCCATCCCTTCTGGACAGCAACCAGCCTACGTAACGACCTGAACGCCTCGGGGGCGAATGTGTCCACTCAGACGATACGGAATCGGCTTCACAATGCAGGTCTCAACTCGAGAAGGGCATGTGTTCGAGTCCCTCTGACTGTTCGACACCGGCGGGAGCGATTGGACTGGGCTGAAGATCATGTCACTTGGACACAGAACGATTGGGTTCAAGTTCTGTTCACCGATGAGTCCAGGTATTGTTTGGGACTTTACAGACAGGAGGCACCGAGTGTGGCGACGACAACGTGAACGTTTCCATGATGCCAACATCAGTGAACATGACTGTTATGGTGGTGGTTCCATCATGGTCGGGGGTGGAATCAGCAGGGATGGAAGAACAGATCTTCATGTCCTGAAGAGAGGAACAATGATGGGGGTGCGGTACCGGGATGAGATCCTCGATGTTTACGTCAGACCCTACGCTGGTGCTGTTGGCCCTGAGTTCATCCTGATGGATGATAACGCCCGTCCTCATCGCGCCAGGGTGGTGGAGCAGTACCTTCAGCAGGAGACAATTGTCCGTATGGACTGGCCAGCACGCTCGCTGGACTTGAACCCGATTGAACATGTATGGAACATGCTGCAGGTTGCCCTTTCACGCCGTAGAGCACAACCCACGACTTTGGCAGAGCTCGGAAACGCCCTCGTGGAAGAGTGGAACAACCTTCCCATTGGAAACATCCGGGTGCTTATTGACAGCATGGCTCGATGTTGTCAAGCCGTCATTGATGCAAGGGGAGGCCATACCCGGTATTGACACTTCATCGACTAAGTGTAATGATGGACTATCCCCAAAAACTGTGTAATTCTTTCTCTGGTTTGCTGTTAACTTTTTGTAATGAAATGCCTTTTGGTGTTGTTATCAGATTTCAAGCATTCCGTATTGATAAAAGTTCATGCCGTTCATGAATTTTCATTCATAACCTGAGTAAACACGTTTCTGAGTCAAATTTATGTCTTTTGTTATGTTAGTGGTAAATTACACACATATAACCTAGTGATCCTTATCAAATTTTGAGTAGTATATATATGGAAAATCTTTGGATATGGGCCAAGGTGACTCAGGTGAGCAATGTGGCCTGCCCATGGGCCTCTTGTTGAAAGTAAATGGAGGACCTAATTAAGTATCTAAAAATAGTCTATTCATACTTGGATGTTTAGGATGTAGTGACTAATGCAATATTGTCTTTTTATGCTCCCCAAAAAAACTCAGGGGAGCATATAGTTGCTGATCATTGTGTCTGTCAATCCATCCTTCCGAGCTTATATCTCCTAATCCTTTCATCAGAAATTGATTATAATTGATTACAAATGTTCCTTGAGACAAGGACTTTTGGAACAAGTCTCTCAGGGTCATTTTAGAGAGGTCAAGGTCACTCAGAACATATAAAAGTTCCTTATTTCAACAATTTTTAAACAGGTATTGATTATATATCGCACAAATAAGTAATAAGTAAATGGCTATCAGACAAAGGTCATGCAAGGTTATTTTGTAAAGGCCAAGGTCACTCAGAACCTTACATATGAAAAAAACTTCTTTTCAACAATATTTCAACAGCTTTGATCATTGTGCAAGTCATTCGTCATATGAAGTAGTTCATTGGTTAGATGCATTACGGGGAGAATCCATCAGTTTGACTGATATTCTTGTTTCTTTCAGACTTCACCGTAGTCTTACTGGATTCAGGAGATTATTTCTGCTTCTAATTGAGCAACAGAAGGTGGGTGGTACATCATAACTCATTTAAATTATAAGATTCAGTGTTTGTCAATGTTGTAACGATGAAATTGGTTGCAGTTGATCTTTTTTCTGAAATTAGTAAATATTCAAACAGAATAGTTTTGTTACATGAGAATTTTCTTTTGAAGTGAATTGTTCATGTAAATGTAATGATGTTAACATTGGTTTTTTTTAATAGCCCTTGCTAGGACACAATATGCTGATGGATCTGCTACTGATTTATGATAAATTTCACAAACCACTACCAGGTACATGTATTTGATAATGTTATTTAAGAAACAAGATTCATTTCTGAAAATAGATGAAGGTAATAACCACAGGTGACTCTTGGTAACTCGAAGCTCAAGGCACCTCGATAAAACTTGAGTGACTGAGAGTTCAGGTCACCTCGATAAAACTTGAGTGATTGAGAGTTCAAGGCACCTCGATAAAACTTGAGTGATTGAGAGTTCAGGGCACCTCGATAAAACTTGAGTGATTGAGAGTTCAAGGCACCTCGATAAAACGTGAGTGATTGAGAGCTCAAGGCACCTCGATAAAACGTGAGTGATTGAGAGTTCAGGTCACCTCGATAAAACTTGAGTGATTGAGAGTTCAAGGCACCTCGATAAAACTTGAGTGATTGAGAGTTCAGGGCACCTCGATAAAACTTGAGTGATTGAGAGTTCAAGGGACCTCGATAAAACTTGAGTGATTGAGAGTTCAGGGCACCTCGATAAAACTTGAGTGACTGAGAGTTCAAGGCACCTCGATAAAACTTGAGTGATTGAGAGTTGAGGGCACCTCGATAAAACTTGAGTGATTGAGAGTTCAATGGACCTCGATAAAACTTGAGTGATTGAGAGTTCAAGGCACCTCGATAAAACTTGAGTGATTGAGAGTTCAGGGCACCTCGATAAAACTTGAGTGATTGAGAGTTCAAGGGACCTCGATAAAACTTGAGTGATTGAGAGTTCAAGGGACCTCGATAAAACTTGAGTGATTGAGAGTTCAGGGCACCTCGATAAAACTTGAGTGACTGAGAGTTCAAGGCACCTCGATAAAACTTGAGTGATTGAGAGTTCAAGGCACCTCGATAAAACTTGAGTGATTGAGAGTTCAAGGCACCTCGATAAAACTTGAGTGATTGAGAGTTCAAGGCACCTCGATAAAACTTGAGTGATTGAGAGTTCAGGGCACCTCGATAAAACTTGAGTGATTGAGAGTTCAGGGCATCTCGATAAAACTTGACTGATTGAGAGTTCAAGGCACCTCGATAAAACTTTGACTGATTGAGAGTTCAAGAGATCAAAGGATGAGTTAAATCTGGAAATTGAAGGTCCAACCATTATGGTTAAGATTTCATAATAGCATCTTGATGAATATTTACAACATCCTGGTATTGTTTTGACGTGTTCTTCATACATGTATGTTTAGGTTATTGACTTGATTTCAACTACGGATCTTGGTTTTTCATAGATAAAAAAAAATTTTAAGTTGATGTATTTGTTCTTTTCTTGCATTAAGATAGACGTACACATGTACATGGACTTTCTCGTCCATAAAGAAGTTTTGCAGTAGCTAACTACACAGGTCACAATCGTCACAATTTTCAGTCATTTTACATAAAGTACACATTCTAACAATAAATGATGTTTCCTTGGCATGTCTCTAAAATATATTCTCAAAATTACTGTCTCATGGTCAAGTCTTGACAAGTCGTAAATTTGGCAAATTATATAATGAAACAAAGCGCAGGTGGAGGGTTAAATTGACCAATCAAACAATAAATTATCCACCCCACAAGGATATGCCAACGATGTGTCACCTATATGATTATCGCAATTCACCTTTGAATTAGAACGCTTTACCCGATATAGTATTGCGTTGTGTGACGACACAATTGAATGAGACGATTGAACAATTTGAATGACATGTTTGATGTAATACAATAAGAGTTTTCATTGGCCGATTACAGCCCGCCCACTTTCTCGAGCGGATTCAGTGTAGCTGGAGAACTGTACATAGCTCTCTGAAAAGATCCACCTCTTATAAAAACCTTCGATTTACGGGTCACAAAAAGCTGCGGACGGTTGAGGCCTGAAATCGGTATATTGTTGTGTTGCTGTCTCATAAACTCAATATTAAAAAATCTTAACATATTTTCCTACTATATACTTGCGTCCAAACATACCTTCAAATATTCATTAAAGCCACACACCACCCGAAAACTCGCAGCTTCAAATGATTTCGTTTGTTGACGTAGCCATGTTAGGAAGTCGCTCAATTCGAACTCTTGCTATTGGTATCCATAAAATCGGTTGTAAGTTATGTATTCACTCTTCATTTATTATCAACACGAATAATTAATAGAAATTAAAACATTTTTGTACCAGTTTTTGTATAGGTAAAATAAGCTCTAGATGAACGAAAATGCTACATAAGGACATTAGATGGAGACCGGCCGGCGCGGCTGCTCATGACTAATGAAAGCCGCACTGCTGAGAGTTTAGCTATTTGAATAATTATCATTTAATAGGACTGGGGTGGTATATTATTTAAATAATTTAGCTAAAATATTTGTGGGGTATTAGTACACATCTAGACGCTATTGTGCTAATATGGAAATGAACCGGGATTCGAATTGACTGGCTACCTAACATGGCTACGTCTACGAACGAAATCATCAATTTAAGCTGTGATCGAGTTTTTGGGTCGTATGGGGCTTTAATAAATATTTGAAGGTATGTTTGGACACAAGTATAGTAGGAAAACTTTTTCTCTTTCTTCCTTTGAAGTTTTTTTTTTCCATCTAGCATCTGGCCGTCATGTTTTCAAGAGTTGACTACTCCCGTATAAGGGAATTTGGGCGGACTTATACATATGGACCAATGAGAGTTTCTTTTGCATTTCGCAATTGTATTACAAACAAATTCAATGGTGTCGTCACACAACGCAATACTATATCGGCCAAAGCGTTCTAATTCAAAGGTGAATTGCGATAAAACGGCCGAGCTAGCCCCAGGCATTCACCTTTATTCAGGTAAGGTCTAAACGCAGATAATCATATGCTTTAGTGATGGTATGTATACGTTACTACCACTTCGAGAGATTGAGAGTGAAAAACAATGAAAAATGTTTTACGGAACACTTTCACTTCAAGAGGTCGAGAGTATATTTGCTCGGTTATATAGAGAGAGAAATCGGGACCGTGATTTTACATCAAGAGATGACAAACTTCGAGAGATTGAAGATCAAGCCATCAAGAGTCACCTGTATGAAGCCCCATGCTTCTATATTTCATGAAGTGCATTAAAGTATTCCGGTGTGAGGTGTTGCTATATTTCTTATTTACATTCTACTTTCATTTCTTTCAAAGTTTCCAGCCGTTAAGATAGATCTGCTATATTTATCAAAATTCACATGCACATTGTTCACAGCTGCAATATATTCATGAGTAAATGGCCATCATTACAATTTGTTGAGATATCAAAGGCAAAAACATTTGAAATGTATGCTTGAGTTAACCTATCATATCTAGAGCATTTGACTGGGAGTAGTGCAAGAAAGTCAATATAATTTTTGTAAAATATTGAAATTTTACATTCTCTTTGTGTGTATAGCCCATTACAGGGACTTCAAGACTGAAATACACAGGATTTTCCCTTTGATTATAGACACCAAACAGATTTCAACATACATGATTAGAAAGGTACGTGCATGATATGTTTGTACATGTAGTGGGATTTGATAGCACATTTACTGCAAACTCTATACTGTACATTTGGAGTGATATGTGTTGGTTTTCTCTGACTGTCTGCCTTAAATTCTCAGTATCCGCTTTACTCAGGTCAGTCAAAGTAACGGAAGTGAAAATGAAAAAAAAATTGAACCCTTAATTAACAATATTTCCTTGGCAATTGAATTTGATAATACAGTGAAACTTCTACAAACCGGCCCCTCAGAAAACCTGTATAATTTCTATGGTTTACCTGTGATGTCAAGGGTATTAATGACATCTGGCAAGTCCAAATGACCCTTCCAAATTCTGTACAAAATATAACAGATATTGAACACAGTATCAGTTAAAACGCCATATTGTTGCACCATTTTATCATATAGATATAAGTGGAAGTGAATTAAGAACAACCCCTGACTGTTAATGATAATTATCAAAAGATAAATTAATTTTCTTGGTTTCCACAGACTTAAAATTCTTAAGAAATATTCAAATTACAATTCTTTCATGTAAAATACTCGAACCTGATTGGTCGAGAAGCATTTGAAAAAACATATTGTTACCCTCTGAGAACAGAAAACACGCGCCCCAGGGTGATAGTATCTAGCAACGGGTAACAGTACTTGACAACAGGTGATATTATAAAAAATTATCACATGCGTCAAATTTATGCGCATACAGTTCACCGTAGATTGCTAGACAACGTCGTTTGAGCGTTTGTAATAAACGCGAGTACCCGCATCGAAATACGAAATATCGCATGACAGTGATTGATCAAATGTCAACAGACGTAAGTTTTTCTGCTTTCCAGTTCACATAACATTCAGTATAATAAAACAAATATTGCATGTAGTTGAGGGTAACATTGAAATTTTCACCCCTTGAGAAACCATTGTCAACCGAGGCGCAGCCGAGGTTGACAATGGTTTTCTCGGGGTGAAAATTTTCAATGTTACCCTCAACTACATGCAATATTTATATACTGTACTTTTCACAAACATCAAAACAAATTTGTTAAAGACATAAGCGATGGACATAAACAGAGTTTTTGTAGGTGAGAGGAATGCCAATAATGTATTCTGTAATAGATTTTCAATTTGAATTTAGATGATTTCAGCGAGAATATTTCTCGTAATAACTACCTGTAGGTACAAGCGGATTAATTTGATCTCCACTGATAAAAATTAATTATAGATCACCAGATCAAAGTGAACAGTACCTTCTTTGTGTATTAATTGCAACAATCGTACGGCTTGGATTGGAAATAAACATGTTAGTCATTTATTTTGTTTTATTTACAGGATAGAATGAATTTTCCTTGAAAACTATATTATATGGTTCATGGTATGAAGAAGAAATATCTAATGAAAATTGATATAAAATGTCTCTATATGCTAAGTTCCTGGTAAACTGATCATCCCTCTAAATCGGTCGTTTTTTCAGTCCGATAGCTGTATACTGATTGCTAATATCAGTGATGATAATTTTGTTCTTATTTTTATTTCAGAAAATAGATTTGAAATTTAATTCAACTCTTGGTGGTCTCTACAAAGTGTTAAGCAGGTACTATATTTTGTAGATAAAGGAATTATATATCAATTCTAAAAAAAAAAAATTATCTCTGCATAATGTCAATTCAACTTAATTAGTAGATTATCGTCCGGGGTCACAAAAAAATATGGGGCGGATGGGGGGATTTTGTTTTTTATTTCTTGAGAAAACAAAAATTAATGACATAAGGCATCACACAAAGTGTTAATCAAGTTAACATTCAAAGAATCCTTGGTAGAAGATATAAAACCATTATTCTGTGACTTTAATCATTCACTCATGTCACTGGGAAGCAAGTTTGTTTGAAATCGTAATTTTTGTGAAAATAAAAAAAATCGGGTGGGCCCTTTTTTGAGGGGCGGGCGGGGATGATAATCTATCAATTCATTTTAATTGGCCTAATAGCTAAAAATTATTCTTGAAGGTGCAACATGATTACATGTCATTTAGAGAAGGCTCCTATTGTTTTAGGGGATATACTTTGTTGAAGTTACATTTGCAAGCAGGCTAAAGAGTATTTCTGTTTCTGTTATTTTTATGCAAGTAATGAAAAAGTGGATATAAAGATTGAATGACTTTATAATTTACTTAATAGCTACCAATGTCCAATGGAGCAAATTCATGAGCATATTGATTGGTCTATTTGGACTTTGCACAGCATGTTCAGGGATGAGAAATGTTTTAACAGATTTGTCCTTGTTTCTTTAGTCCGTTGGGTCAACAATTTGTGATATATTCGCCTATCATTGCGCACGGAGAAGGATTTGAAAACTACAGCCGTAAGTGTTGAAAGGGAATTTTATATTAACATGATTAAAAGAGAGTTAGATTTCCAGATGATAGATAAGACCTGCAATTGCCGATTCAAAGGAATCCTTAACCTAGGGCTGCATGTCTTATGAGGAAAGATTTTTCAAGTATGTTTCGAAGATTGCTCAGATTTGTACTCCAAAGAAACATGGCTGAGTTTGAGTATGAGTACGGTAAAAGTTTTATAACCTCCTGGCCTGTATGTCTGTAAACTTTACACATTTTCGACTTCTACTCGAGAACACAGGGCCTATTTATACCCCCCGCAACAAGTTGTGGGGGGGGTATACTGGAATCGGGTTGTCCGTCTGTCTGTCCGTCCGTCTGTAGACGCAATGGTTTCCGGGCTCTAAAGCATTATCCTTTCCACCTACCGTCACCATATCATATATATGGACTACCCATGGGATGAAGATGTTCCCTATCGATTTTGGGGTCAAAAGGTCAAAGGTCAAGCGCACTGGACATCGAAGTAGCAATATGGTTTCCTGGCTATAAAGCGTTATCCTTTCCACCTACAGTCACCATATCATACATATGGACTACCCATGGGATGAAGATGTTCCCTATCGATTTTGGGGTCAAAAGGTCAAAGGTCAAGTGCACTGGACATCGAAGTAGCAATATGGTTTCCGGGCTCTAAAGCGTTATCCTTTCCACCTACAGTCACCATATCATACATATGGACTACCCATGAGATGAAAATGTTCCCTATCGATTTTGGGGTCAAAAGGTCAAAGGTCAAGCGCACTGGACATCGAAGTAGCAATATGGTTTCCGGGCTATAAAGCGTTATCCTTTCATTCTACAGTCACCATATCATACATATGGACTACCCATGGGATGAAGATGTTCCCTATCGATTTTGGGGTCAAAGGTCACGCGCACTGGACATCGAAGTAGCAATATGGTTCGGTTTGTCATGCCATTTGTTTTTTACACTCAGAAAAGAGGTAGTTTATACCTATTACCAACACCCTTTGGGAGATTGGGGTAAGCGGGGGGTATTCTTAGTGAGCATTGCTCACAGTCCCTCTTGTTTAACCAAACTTGCTATTAATTATCCTTGGGTAAAAGGGATTTAAAACAGCTCAAATGAAGGGGCATGCCCTTTTCAAAGGGGAGATAATTAAGAAATAGTGAAAATATGGTGGCATCATTTAAAAATCTTATCAAAGACCACTGAACCATAAAAGACCAAACTTTTATGAAAGCTTCCTTAAAGGACACATCTCGTGTTTTCAAAGTATACAAAATTATATGCATTTTGTCTTCCTTATGCTTATAGAAATTAATTGTAATAGTTCGTTCGCTGAAGTATTGCAATAATTAGCCACAATACGGACTTAAATCTAAGCCCCGATTTCAAAAAGCCTAGTTAATTAGATAGGTAGTCACGTGGTACAGTGACGTCATATGCGACCTTCGTCGATCAACTTGTTGTAAAAGTAGTGTTAGATATTTTTAAAAACTCGGGTTTTAGGGGCCTAATAAATTTACCATGGATAACATTTATTTCGATGTTAACCAATTTCCCGAGTCTTATATCTTTAAGCCACCAGTGCATACAAATAGCGGCCCAAATGTAGCGAGGAAAGCGAGTATGAAATCTGCGAGTAAATAATGTTTACATGGGATCACTGTCTAAACACAATATGGTAATGTCATTTCTGTAAAGAACTGTAATTAGCGTTGTTGCTTTTTGAAAATAAACAGTGCAATTATTATTAAATTTATTTTGGAGAAGTTAGATCTAAATTATGATACGATTATGTATCATTGACAACTAGGCCTACTGTCACGGGTGGATTTCGAGAGAAAAAATAATAATAAAAATTATCAAACTTATGGTGAAAATCCCAATACTTTTAGATTATTTTATTCAAGCAATTTTATTAATCATTATTTTTTTGTTATCTACACGTTGTTACTTAGGAAGTGGGAGCGCGGCGTGCTGTACGTTGTTGTAAACACGTACGTGTTCCTTAAAAAAAAATGAAAGCATTATAATTCAATTCAATTCAAAGTTGGGAAATATCATATTTTATTATTTATAATTGAAAGTTCAATTATCTTTTATCTTCAAATTTCTTTTTTAAAACTACCAGTTGGTAGACACTGCTAGCGAAGTTCTGCCTATATGGTGTTACAAGGTGAAGGTCAGTTGGTGCGAGTGTGTATTGAATTTGAGAGCAGAACGGAAAGCATAAGCCGTAGGCCTATATGTAGCAGTGGGTAGCTTCGATAGAACCATTTTCTCGCAGTTTATCTACGTCTTTGTCCAAGTGCTTGTTTAAAAAAGTACAGGGACAAATTCTACTGGGTTTTTTATGGCAAAGTCGTTGTGCCGACAAAAAATATTCACGTCTTGTCCCTCATACCTTCCTTCGAAAATTGAAAAAAACACAGTCCAAAGCCTCTCTACTGACAGCAAGTACACCCTTAAACGGCACAAAACACCCTAATGCAGTGTTATTTACAAGCTGTTAATGTGATAATTGTTTGTTTGTCAATTAAATCTAATCTGTTAATGAAATGGCTAACAACTGTTTTCAAATCTTCTCGCTCGAGGTCGCATATGACGTCACAGATAATGGCGCGTAAAATATCGAAGAAAATATGCATATCGCAAGATTTGAATTTCATCGCTTTCAAACTCGAAAACTACCCAAACTGTTTCCTTTAAAACACATGTAAAGTAGTTTTAGGCATGAAATGAATTAATTTTGCTGAAAAAATTAAAAAGTTTAAAAACATGCGATGTGTCCTTTAATGAGTTGAGATTCAAAATTCTTTAAATCATGGCCTTCAGAGGTAAGGTCACAATAGGGGATAAAAAAAATTTACAAGCAAATATATATATATATGTTATAAAAATTATTTCAAACTCTTCTCAAAAACAACAAGGCCTTGATTACTTCTATTAATATGCAAGCATCCTCAGAAAATGCTTCTTCTCAAGACCAGTAGCACCATGATTTGTCATCATTGATAATATGCAAATGTTCTGAATTCAAAGGATTTTTTATGCCCCCCATAATCGGGGATTCAGGGGCATATAGTTTTTGGTATGTCCATTTATTTGTTTGCAAAAACTTTACTATTCAAGCTTGGTCATAACTTTTAAATAGATGGTGGTAGAGCTTTAATATTTCACTTGTGTATTTCCTGTGACAAGGCCTTTCTTTTGGTACCAAAATTTTAAATCTTTTAACCTTGACATTGGGGTTTGACCAAACTTTGAAAAACTTTTACCTTGACCATAACTTTTGATTGGTTAGTGTTAGGGCTTTCATATTTTAAATGTGTATTCTTTGTGACAAAATCTTTCTTGGGGACCAAAGTTTATGATCTTGTGACCTTCACCTTGGAGTTTGACCTCCTTTTGAAAAAACATTGACCTTGGTATTTAGCAACTTTGCTGCCATACAGGGATATCAGTGTTTCACAAACACATCTAATTTTTTCATTAGGGTCAGGATGGGGTTAAATCAGAGATCAAATTTACATAATACATGAATATATAGGGAAAAAATCTTTAAAATAAATCTCCTCTTCCAAAACAGTGAGTCCATGTTAGTCATATTGATTTTAGGGCATCCCCAAGGTGATGCAGGTGAATGTTGGGGTCATGGGCATCTTGTTTAAACTTGTAATTAAAAATACATAACCTGTATCATGTACATATTCACAGTTTATGGATGCTTTATTCTATAGTACAGTGCATACAGACAGTTCTTGAATACTTTATTTTATGACATGACACATATTCACAGTTCTTGAATACTTTATTTTATGACTTGACACATATTCACAGTTCTTGAATACTTTATTTTTTGACATGACACATATTCACAGTTCTTGAATACTTTATTTTTTGACATGACACATATTCACAGTTCTTGAATACTTTATTTTATGACATGACACATATTCACAGTTCTTGAATACTTTATTTTATGACATGACACATATTCACAGTTCTTGAATACTTTATTTTATGACATGACACATATTCACAGTTCTTGAATACTTTATTTTATGACATGACACATATTTACAGTTCATGAATACTTTATGACATGACATGGAACATATTCACAGTTCATTGAAACTTTGGCAACACAAATACAATGAGTTAGAGAACAGAGAAGCGATAACTTTCTAGATACATTTTAGAAGACCTTCTAGTAAATGATATATGGCCTGTATAATATGAATAGTTTTGGGGGTTTTTTTTAGATTGCAAATACACTGTACATGTATTGTATTTCTGATTTACCTGTTTGTATTGTGTAGCTTTTTGTTTGGATGATTATAGATGAGACATTCCTCCCTCATGAAGCTGGTTATGATGCGTACATGTGTGGCTACTGTAAGTCTTTAATGTTTGACATTCTTTGCTTGCATTACAGTCTTTATATTTGTTTAGAGGGTTTTTACATTATTTTAAATTACTATTTATACAATCTAATTAAAATTAGATGTTAGATCCACTCGTGTACTTGCATATAAAAACACATAAGCATTCAAATTATTTCAGATATTAGATATTTTGTTCCTTAGGCAATACAGAACAAGTGCTGTATGATGAGAAATGTATCTGTTTTGTATTTTCAGGTTTTCTAAGGTTGTGTCACATCATGACTTTTATGAATATACCGTAAGTACAAATTACCTGACATTGTTCGTATAGTGAAGTTTGTAAGTGGTTTGATGAAGTTTATATATGTGATGGTGTGAATTTTAGTTTTGTGAAGTTCACTTGTAGGTAATTTTATATGAAGTTGGTGTATGAATCGTTTTGTGAAATTCACTTAGAAGTCATTTTGTTAAGTTCACATGTAAGTGGTATTTGTGAAGTGCAAGCAGTAGTTTTTTATTTTTGAAATTTTTTTTATCAGCAGTTTTGTGAAGTTTTCGCAGAAGCAGTTTTGTAATGTTCATGTACACTGTGTATACACATGTAAGTGGTATGTGAAAGTTCATGTATAAGTGGTATTTGTGAAGTTCATTTACAAGAGGTATTAGTAAAGTTCATTTACAAGTGTAATTAGTAAAGTTCATGTACAAGTGGTATTAGTAAAGTTCATGTACAAGTGGTATTAGTAAAGTTCATGTACAAGTGGTATTAGTAAAGTTCATTTACAAGTGTAATTAGTAAAGTTCGTGTACAAGTGGTATTAGTAAAGTTCATTTACAAGTGTAATTAGTAAAGTTCGTGTACAAGTGGTATTAGTAAAGTTCATGTACAAGTGGTATTAGTAAAGTTCATATACAAGTGGCATTAGTAAAGTTCATGTACAAGTGGTATTTGTAAAGTTCATTTACAAGTAAGAAAAGTCCATGTATAAATATATTCTGTAATGTCCATATATAAGTGGTATTTGTGGAGTTCAGGGATGTGTTTTTGACATCAAACCTGCTGTATGCAGAATCCTAAACACTATATGATGCTGATATTGTCAAGTCTGGAAGGAAAAGCTAGCACATAGTATTATTTTTCAAATCTGTGGTGGTGTCTTTAGTTAACACTTCATTGCACATTTGAGATTTGCATCTGCTTTTGTTTTCTTTATTAGATGCATATGAGTTTATGTATGTATATTTTTGCTTAATATTGCCAATCTATGTGATTTTCAAATTGTATTCTTAGTAATACATCTAGTGGCTTAATGAACAGGTACATATATTTATGCCCCTCTTCAAAGAAGAGGGACATATTGCTTTGCACCTGTCGGTCAGTATGTCGGTCGGTCAGTAGACCACATGTTGTCCGCTCAATATCTTGAGAATCATTCACTTGATCATAATGATATTTCATATGTGGGTTGGTTATGAGTAGAAGAAGACCCCTATTGTTTTTCAGGTCAAAGGTCAGGTTAATCTACTTTGGACATAGGAATATACTGTCCGCTTAATATCTTGAGAACCCTTTGCTTGACAGACATCAGACTTGGTTCACTGGTACATCCAAAGAAGTAGATTACCTCTATTGATTTTGAGGTCACATGGTCAAAGGTCAAGGGTCAAACTGGACATAGGAATGTACTGACCACTCAATGTCTAGAGAACCCTTTACTTTACAGACATCAAACTTGGTACACTGGTATATTTTTAGAAGAAGATGACCCCAATTGATTTTAAGGTCACATGGTCAAAAGTCAAGGGTCAAACTGGACATTGAAATATACTGTTTGTTCAATATCTTAAGAACCCTTTGATTGACAGACATCAAACTTAATACACTGGTACATCTTTAGGAGAAGATGACCACTATTAATCTTGAGATCACATGGTCAAAGGTTAAGGGTCAAACTGGATATTTGAATATACTGTCTGCTCAATATCTTGAGAACCATTTGCTTGACAGACATCAAACTTGGTACACTGGTACATCTTCAGGAGAAGATGACCCCTATTGATTTAGAGATCACATGGTAAAAGGTCAAGGATTAAACTGGACATAGGAATATATTGTCTCCTATATTTTAAGAATTATTTGCTTGATTGACACCAAACTTGGTACACTGGTACAGCATAAGGAGTAGATTACCCCTATTGATTTTTAGGTCACATGGTCAATCCACTCTTGACATAGGAAGATATTGTCTGCTCATTATTTTGAATTGATGATACTACTATCAATTAAATGATGTGTGTGTATAACCCTTTTCAATTTTGCACCATAGGGGGGGGGGGCATATGTGTTTTACAAACATCACTTGTTTAGGAGAGCATGAAAATATGTCTCACTTAAAAGCTAGACAAGCTTGTCTGTGCTTTAAATGACACCCAGATCTTTGTTATTAACTTTTATTTTATCCAAAAATATAGGGACAGAAGATCTCGTCCAATAGTCTATCTATCCATTTGTAGTAACTGAAACTTTGAACTGGTCCATCACTGCAAATATTTCTTTTGACAAAATAAATTGATCCCCACCCCCACCACACACTCAAGCTAGAAGCAGGGGGACTGCAGTTTTATGTACATGTATGTTTTTGTTAACAAACCTACACTTGTTCAGAATAATCAAGAATAAACTGTAACTATCATAGATATAGAGAGACAGACAAACAAATAAAAGGAGAGTAAAGAGGGCTGGAGTTCTGACATATCTGATTGTAACACATATTTAGTCTATATTCTCCCAATCTACATTGAAGGTCTACAGAGGTAGTGTCCTGTACGTTTACCAGATATTTGAATGTGATGAAGGAGTTCCACAACAAAGTCAATATCATCAGGGCCAGTGTCAACAGTGTGGTAAGGATCCGGGGCTATTTAATGTGGTACTGATCCAGGGCTATTTAATGTGGTGATGATCCAGGGCTTTGTGATGTGGTAAGGATCCGGGGCTATTTAATGTGGTACTGATCCAGGGCTATTTAATGTGGTGATGATCCAGGGCTTTGTGATGTGGTAAGGATCCGGGGCTATTTAATGTGGTACTGATCCAGGGCTATTTAATGTGGTGATGATTCAGGGCTTTGTGATGTGGTAAGGATCGGGGGCTATTTAATGTGGTACTGATCCAGGGCTATTTAATGTGGTAATGATCCAGGGTTTTATGATGTGGTAAGGATCCAGGGCTTTATGATGTGGTAATGATCCAGGGCTTTGTGATGTGGTAATGATCCAGGGTTTTATGATGTGGTGATGATCCGGGGCTTTGTGATGTGGTAATGATCCAGGGCTTTATGATATGGTAATGATCCAGGGCTTTGTGATGTGGTAAGGATCCAGGGTTTTATGATGTGGTAATGATCCAGGGCTTTATGATATGGTAATGATCCAGGGCTTTGTGATGTGGTAAGGATCCAGGGTTTTATGATGTGGTAAGGATCCAGGGCTTTATGATGTGGTAATGATCCAGGGCTTTGTGATGTGGTAAGGATCCAGGGTTTTATGATGTGGTGATGATCCGAGGCTTTTTGATGTGGTAAGGATCCAGGGCTTTGTGATGTGGAAGGGATCCAGGGCTATTTAATGTGGTAATGATCCAGGGCTTTATGATGTGGTAATGATCCAGGGCTTTGTGATGTGGTAAGGATCCAGGGTTTTATGATGTGGTAAGGATCCAGGGTTTTATGATGTGGTAATGATCCAGGGCTTTATGATGTGGTAATGATCCAGGGCTTTGTGATATGGTAAGGATCCAGGGTTTTATGATGTGGTGATGATCCGGGGCTTTATGATGTGGTAAGGATCCAGGGTTTTGTAATGTGGTAAAGATCTGGCGCTTTGTGGTGTGTTAAAGGGGTTTATAGTATGTTAAGAGTCCTGGGGTTTGTGGTAGTACAGGGATCCAAGGGTTTGCGGTGTAGTAAGGATCTCAGAGTTTGTGGCAATGCAGGGATCCAAGGGTATGTAAAGGTCCAGAAATCTAAGTATTACTTGGACATCTATCATTTTAAAACTAATTTGGCAACTCTTTCAATGTCCAAGTGTCTTTCATTAAAGAAATATACATTGATATTAAAAAATCTGCCATTTTTCAAATAGATTTCTCCATCACTTTTGCAACTATATGTAACTTAATAGCAGTGATTGGTTGACAAACTTTTTCTAAATCCTTGCGAAATATATTTATTTTTATTTCTATAGAATTTAGCAGGCAGTGATAGCGAGTCACAACGACCACTGGTGTTTGTTCAGTCCAAAACCTCTTCTTTCCAACTGAGTGCTTACAAGGTAACCTCAACTACATTATTCATCTTTATTGGCTGTTTGTTTATGATGTTTTATATACATGTACATACATGTATGTATTGATATACTTGGGTTTTTTATACCCCCCCCCCCCAAGGGGAGGCATTGTTTTTGTCCTTCTTTCTCTCCTACAGTACCAAGTGTAGTTGTGCAATAAAACTTGGATTTTGTTCATTGTTTGTTCAATTAAATCAATTTTGGGAATTTTCAACACTATAAATGGACATTTGATGTAGGGGATATTTGCATTGTATTGGAATGAAGCTGGACAGAGATGTTCATTACCAAATGTAATTATGAAAGACATATTTGTTATTTATGTGACAGAATTGATTTTTGTGACTTTCAAATTATAATATGGACTTTGTCATGTTGATTATATATAATAAATAAATTTATATAATAAATGCTGCACCTCAGTTTACAATGGGTTTTTTCAATGTTACCCTTAACCACAGTCAAAGCTACCATAGCGACCCACTTTTTTAAGCAACTCACTGTTGTACATGTATGTTATCGTAAAATGCTCTCCCCCCCCCCCCCCGACATAAACCTATTTATTGTACCTGTATTAAACTACATGTACCACCTGTCTAACGGAACCAACAACCATGATTTTTACAACTTTTTTGTGTAATTTCATGAAATTTTACCTTTATTTAGCGACTGTACATTTTTCGATTTACAACGCGATTCCTACTTTCGATTTTATTTGAGCATGACTATTCTGGGAATTATTGCTCCTAACACTTTCGTTTTAAAATGCACTGATAATAGTTTGACAGTGATCTTGTTTAGTAGGTACTCTGAATCAATTATTATACCCAAGCTATGTTTTTGAAGCTGTGAATTTAGTCAGACTTTGAAATGTGCGGGGTAGATCAGATATGAAGTCTCCCAACTAGTTTACCATTATATTCAACAGAGTAGAAAATTAGCCTGATTGTGATATAAATCGGGTAAATATTTTGCTTGGGACTGAAACTTTAAATGGATTTTCTTGTACGAGATATCCAAGATTTCCAGAATCATGACTGTTACAAGCGGCTCACTTTGAGATATCCCGAGTATTTGACACATCCGAGCTCAAGAAAGTTGCCTGCATTAGTTCAAAACTCAAAAGATTTCCTGTGTACAATGGATATTGTGATTTTTTTAATGTCTTTAAAATTGAATAACACATTTCGAGCATTTATTATGAATTATGATTGCTTTTCATGAAATAAGAGACAATCAACATAATGCTGTCATTGATACTGTACATGTACTGTGTGTTTTTATTATATTGAATGTCGTACATTTAGTAGATGTATATAACAAAACAAAACACTGAGGTTTGAAGCAGTGAAATGAGCATTACTGAAACGAAAAGCTTTCTATTGTGATGTCGTCATAGGATGACTCAAAAACATAACATCAAGTGTAAACATTTCATAAGTTCATTAAACAAAAAAGCAAAACTCAACTAAATAGGATATAAACATCAAATAAAATGCAAAATTGCATTTAGAATGGGAATATATATCTGCTCATTTGTTATTTGCAACTGTTAATGTTGATTTGCAAACACAATCTGAGTGCATGTGATAATTTTTTGTAATATCACCCGTTGTCAAGTAATGCTTTGATCCCGTTGCTGGATATGATCATCTTAGAGGATGTGGCCTTTACCCCCACAGGAAAACATTGTTTTATCAACTGTTTCTCGGCCAATCAGATCCAAGTACTGTCAATTCCTAAATATATGTAAGGAGTTTATTATCGCGTAATTTCCCCGAGAGGCATCACTTGCGAATTAAAATTATTCGCTTTTAATTTTCTGTTGCTAAAATACATGTAAAAACTCTTGATTAACAGACGGCACGCAAATTCATGATCATGCGATTTGACATATACAAGTCATTTAGCCATATTAATTACTTGCGTAAAATAAGGAATCAGTATTTTACATGAATTAAAGTATATATAATGATACATGTTATGAACTCAGTTTCTGCTACATTTTAATTCAGAAATGTGTTTTGCTAGTATAAAGATCAGAATGGGTGAGAGATAATGTTTCTGCATAAAAAACAAATCTTATATTTTTTTTTATTTCAAATGATCATATGTGAAGGTCATACACATAATTGATAAAAATATGGTTTCCAGACCATAATGTGAGCTTTTGCAATGAATGTCACAGAGTATGAAAACAGCACAAAGATGGGCTCAATTGTATTGTAGGTCAAAGTTTATTTCACTTAGAATTCATTTTTTTTTTTTTTGTTTTTTTTTTTTGTTGTTTTTTTTTATAAAGAATTACATATACGACTCATAAAATCACATGTCATGTATTTGTTTCAGCTAGCGAGAGAGTTTTCAAAGTTTGGAACAGTTGATATCAGGTTACACAGCAGATATAAAGCTCTGGTGGCCACAGGGAACATATTCTGGTAAGACTTGTCACAGAGGACTGCTTTTATTTTGTTGTCTGCAAAGCATACCGACACTTAGAGATTACTTTGTTCCTAGTGGGTTAATCTGTCTGTCTGCATGCTATACTCTGAATTTATAACTGTAAGAAATGGGGAAATGGTATTCGATGTGAGTATTTCTTGGGTAGGGGTCATTTAATGTTGTGGGTCTCTTCGTCGTTCTGCTTCTGCAAGTGACACTTGTTTCTTGGACCGCCTTAAACTGTTGTCCAGTACTGTAAGTAATTTATGTACTTTCTCTTGTAGTGCTAAGGACTTGGTACAGAATTATCAGAATGACAAAAGAATGTCTGTCCAGTATTACAGTAGATGGAAACACTCTCCCTATGTCAGACCCGCTCTGTTGTAAGTGATGGTTTCATCTATCTACATTACATAGTGTCACTTAGCTCACCTTGGCTGACATCTTAAGTGAGCTTTCCAGATTGCAATTTGTCTGTTGACTGTTAATTTTTCACATTTTTGCTGAGGTCTTCTCAAGAATCAATGGGGCAATTTACACAAAACCACCGTGTTTATAAGGAAATTAAAAGTTTACTCAATCAAATGAACGATCATATCATAGCCAGTGACAGATTTAGAGGGAGGGCGCAGCCGGTGCGTGCCCCCCCTAAAATTTTCAAATTTAAGGTAAATCGCAGTATATCTTGTTTAGGAAAATGTACTAAACGATAAAAGAAGCAATAATTTCTTCCACCCCCGGAGAAATAAATGATGAAATCTTTTTGATTCCTTGAATTACTTTATTGGGAGAACTTAATTTTTTCCAAAACCCTTTAAAATTTGGGTCATTTTATTAATTTCACCTTATTAAAATGATAGAAAATAGTACAAATGACTAAATAGGAGAAATATTTCAAGCCCCATAAAATCTGTAAAATCCAGGAGCTTCCGGGGGCTTTGCCCCCTGGACCCCCACGAGGGCTTCGCCCTGGACCCACTGCCTCATAAAGTGGCACCCCCCGTAACCGTAATTCCTGGATCCGCCCCTGATAGCCCCTTCTAAAGGGAGACAGTTAAGAAAAATGGAAATAGGTTCAAGTCTTTAAAAAATCTAATCAAGAACTAGAAAAGCCAAAACTTGAATGAAAGCTTCCTTATCATTCAATTTGTTTTACACCATTACGTTTAAGACCACAGGAATACTACTGTAAAAATTAATATGTAAAGCATCCTCATGTACGGTAGATTTAATGTTGTTAACACCAGGGTTAACACAGGGCCTCAGTAAGGATTGTTCACACCAGGGTTAACACAGGGCCTCAGTAAGGATTGTTCACACCAGGGTTAACACAGGGCCTCAGTAAGGATTGTTCACACCAGGGTTAACACAGGGCCTCAGTAAGGGTTTGAATATTCACATAGGAATATGTAGGGAATTCTTTAAAACTTTTATCAAGAACCACAGGGTTATTTGGTGGTATATTGTTTAACATCCAGCACAAGAATTTTTCACTCATATGGATACATCACCTTTGCTGGCCTATGCCATTGAGCAGAGAGGATCTTTATCGTGCCACACCTGCTGTGACACGGGGCCTCGGTTTTTGCTGTCTCATCCAAAGGATCACCCCATTTAATTTCCTCTTATGATAACCAAGGAGTACTGAGAACCTATTCTAACCTGGATCCCCGGGGGTGGGGTACTGAGGACCTATTTTAACCTAGATTCCTGGGGATGGGGTACTGAGGACCTATTCTAACCTGGATCCCCCATGGGACAAGAACCACAGGGATACGATGTCAAATTACTATGCAAATATACTCCTATAGTGTAGATATAAGTCTGTTCACACCTTGACTCCCCTCCCCCTCCCCCTCATCCCCCCCCCCCCTCGTCCTCCCCCTCCCCCTAGCTAAGGATGGGCTATGATTGATATTTAATATTTGCATTTTACATTAGAATATGCAGTTGATGCCCGTGAGCAATGTAGCCCATGGACCTCTTGTTATGTATGCTGTCTCACAAGCATAGACCTATTCACTATAAGAACATGTTTATTAATAGTGATGAAAACAAGTATTTAAATGATGAGGACATAGCCTGGACTAAGATGTGGTACTAGTACTGTGTAGTTTCCAGCAGTCCTTGCATTTTAAATTGATAGTACTTTTACTACTATATTTCAGGACTGGTATAGTGGTGTCTGGAGGTTTGTGTCTGTGGGCTTTATGGTACAGTAGGAAAAACAACACGTGATACATGCATCTGTGATAGATCTTGCTGTAATAGAGAAATCTGTGATCAGGAGGTCCAAACTGGATTCTGGCTTCAGCAGATTGACTTTTATGGGCTTCAGGAACAGTGCCAAACAACAGTGTTGCTTTCACTTATTTACTGTCAATTTGTTGTTCCATTTTTCAGCAAAATAAAGGATTTTTATCAGACTTTGGCTGCATGTATTGGGGGTGGGGGGGGTGGGGGGGGGGTGGCAATGTTACCGTATCTATGAGTAAAGTTGATGTGTAATCAATAGAAGTGGAGCTGTAATTCAGAATGAGATTATATTCTAACATTACAGTGAATGTTGAATTGACGGATCTGGCGTCCCTGTGAAGTAATGAAGTATGCATGTGGTATTTTGTTGATGCTATGGCCAGTGAACTGTTCTTTTATTAAGTACAAATCTGACACGGCCTTTTAAAACATTCAAGCGTCACACCAGTATGAAAAGGGAATTAACACTCAGTGGTATTAAGTTCGATATTAATTCCTGCCGTGTGGTGTATAAAATATATAGAAAATGAGCATGAAAAAAATAATTTGTTTTCAATTTTACGAAGCTGTGTAACAAATAGAGTGCGTTAAAGTTTTCAAACTTAATCTTTCTTTATAACTATTACATCAGGGTATAATTTAATGGTGTTCAGTGCCCTGTTCTGACGTTGTGACTTCTCGGTCATGTAAAAAGAAAACGAAGACAACTCCTGTTGTGTCAGTTGTAAAATAAACCAATATTTTATGTTATAACGGGAATAAATGAGAAAGTACATGTACATGTATTTAGAAATATCTAGAAGAACAAAGAGTACAAATAGGTTACATATGTATAAACTCATACATTCCTTAAATCAGAATATAATATATGACAGAAAAACTTAAAATTGTGAATTTACTGGATATTAATCAATATGACAATATTTGATATCTTTTCACCTTAATAACGCTACATCTTCCATCTTTTCACCCTGCGTTATTTTCATTTTCAAGCATTTTGTCAAAATAAAGACTATTGTGAATCCCAATTTAGTAAGAAATTGAATGTCTTTTTATATTCTTGTGACAGATTATCATGGTTCTTTCTCAAATTGTTTCAAACCTTGAATCCAGCTCGTGAAGCAAACATCCGTGCGAATTTTCGTAGGTACTCGAGTGTTTGAGAAAAGTAACTACTTTCATTCAAAGTATGGGGCATATTCTGTTTCTTAATACTTCTGTGCGTTCCGTGCGATATATGTTAGACAAAGAAAATTCTCATTTATGTTGTTTTTGAGAAAAATAAATCGACCGATCGTTTCAAAAATCTAGAAACCCTGTGTTACTGAATCTTTTCACCATGGTCACGATGGTCCACGTTGTCATGGCCACTAGCGTTGCGCACTTACAGACACTATTTCACCACTACTGCATTTTGTGTTTACCAACTTTATTTCCGTTACGAGGGATCGAAAGGGCAGCAAAATTTTTAGATTACAGTCTTTCTTCCAGATTGCTCAAATTACGTAGCTGCAACAAGGAGTTTCATTTCATCTTTTGTCATTTTTTTTTAAATAGAGATTGGTTCTGGAGTGCGTTATGGCCTTAAAACCCGTAGTTCAAAATACGGAGTTTGTCCATCTTGATCAACAATGATACAACATAAAATCCTTTATAGTCTTTTATATGGCATGTCAAACGTTGCAATATTTGATCTTTTCCATTTGTATTGTATAATTTTCCATTTGTATTCTATATTTTCCATTTGCATTGTATAATTTTTCATTTGCATTGTATAAATTCCATTTGTATTGTATAATTTTCCATTTGTATTCTATACTTTCCATTTGTATTGTATAATTTTCCATTTGTATTCTATATTTTCCATTTGTATTATATAATTTTTTCGTTTGCATTGTATAATTTCCATTTGCATTGCAAAATCTTTCATTTGTATTGCATCCGAGGGGTTGTTTATTTTGCTTTGTTACGAAGGATTTCATTAGTTTAGGTCCCACTTATATTTATATTTAGCCGTCACCAGCTGCAGGTGACGTACCACAAATAGACTTACTATGCTATGGGGGGGGGGGGTGGGGGGGGGGGGGGTCTCTTTAACGTGCCAACGCCTGTCGCAACACGGGGTGTCTACTTTTAAGGTCACATTATCCGAAAGATCCGTGATTCTCATTTTTAAATAGGAATGCGTATGGGAATGTATTAACTATATATTTACGTCTAAAGTTTGATGCAGCCATGGCATCGAACATGCGACTTCACAGTTACGAACCAAAGGGTATATCACTGAACTACCGCGATCGGTTCCATATAAGGACTAGTTGAACATACATGTAGCTAGCAATGAGGAATCTTGCGCCGGGATCCTCCTTTCCCTTCACAAATATGATATTTTGTATAGAGATGTCGAAAAAAGCATGCATGTACGTTTTATTTTGTCAGAACGCACTTGTTTCAGGGGCGGATCCAGGAATTGCGGTTACGGGGGCGCCACTTTATGAGGCAGGGGGTTTGGGGCCACCTTAAGACGAAGCCCTGGTAGGGGTCCAGGGGCGAAACCCCGGAAGCTCCTGGATTTTACAGATTTTATAGGGCTTGAAATATGTCATTTTTAATACAGTAAAATTAGTAAAACGACGCAAATTTTAAGGATTTCTGGAAAAATTAAGTTCTCTCCATAAATTAATTCAAGAAATCAAAAGATTTTGTCATTTATTTCTCCGGGA